>NC_057808.1:55389059-55503714 GCF_018294505.1 Triticum aestivum | reverse complement strand
GGCGGCGGTGGAGCAGGGGAGGGTGCGGTGGGTCGTCGGCGGCGGTGGAGCGGGGGAGGGTGCGGGGGGTCGGCGGCGGCGGCCGGTGGAGCGGGGTAGAGGGTGCGGGGGGTGCTCGACGGCGAGGGGGACCCGATCTGGTGAGGTGGGATAGCGATCGAGATGGAGGGGGATCGAGATCGAGTGTCCATGAAATTTAAAAATATTCATGAGTTCAAAAAGTGCCCATGAAATACAATCGAGAAATGAAGGCTACAATTTAAATACAATCGATCATAGCTAGCTATCTGTTCACAATCTTCTTGCCCTTATTTTTCGTAAATGGAGTTCTTCTCTTGAACGGACGTCCTTTACGTAGGGTGGTCCTGCTTCTTCTTGTGGTGGATGCTGATACTTCATCGTCGTCGTCATGTTCCATCTTCGGGTCGCCGTACTTGTCGAAGTCTTGCTCATTGGCGACTCCATCCATTCCGATGAAGTTCCTTTTGCCTCTCCTCACGACAACACGACTGGGCTTTGACAGGTCCATAATGAAGAAGCATTGGTCCACTTGGGAAGCCAGTACCCATGGCTCATTTTTCGCGGTGACGTTCGCGCCTGCGGTCTTGGATTTGGCTTCGGGTATAACCATGGTGGTGAAATACCAGTCTTCTTTTATGACGCTCTTGGCCCATCTGACACGGAATATCGGGACCTTCTCTCCAGCGTAGCTCAGCTCCCAGATCTCCTCGATCCTTCCATAGTATCTATCCTTGTCGTTACCGGTGTAGGATTCCATCGTTACCCCGGAGTTCTGATAACCATCGCTCTTCATGTCCTTGTCCTCGGTGTAGAATGTGTAGCCGTTGATAACGTACGCCTCATACGTCATCAGGTTGTGCTCGGCGCCCTGTGACAAGGCGAATATGAGTTGTTCTTCCGCGGAAGAATCCTCATGTAAAGGGTACGACAGAAGCTTCTGCTTGAACCAAGGCGTGAAACATGAGTTGTGCTCTTTGATTATATCTCCGTCCGTCCTCTGTTGGCCTCGGTCATTGTACATCTTCTCAATAAAGGTTTTGTGCTCTACCACCCAAGGATCGACCATGTCTATGTGTTGTAGCGCGACTAGGTTTGCTCTTTCAAAGTCAGCGAGTCGACCCTCGAAGTCGACATGCATTTCGCGGCGACCCTCATGGTGACCCCATCCAGCGAGTCTGCCGAGGTGTCTATTGACGGGCAGACCAACGGGGTTCTCAATGCCTAGATAATTCGTGCAGTAGGAGATGCACTCTTCGGTCAGAAAGCCCCTGGCTATGCTTCCCTCTGGACGTGACATGTTGCGAATGTATCCTTTGATGACACCATTCATCCTTTCGAACGACATCATGCTGTGCAGGAACGTTGGCCCAAGTTGGATGATATCCTCCACGATATGGACCCACAGATGCACCATAACATCGAAGAATGCGGGCGGGAAGTACATCTCAAGCTCGCATAGTATCACCACGATCTCTTCCTGTAGCCTTCTGAGTTGCCTCACGCCAACCGACTTCCGAGAGATGATGTCGAAAAAGTTGCATAGGCCAAATAGTGTTTCACGGACGTGCGCGTCCATGATCCCACGGATTGCAACTGGAAGTATCTACGTCATCAGCAATTGACAGTCATGAGACTTCATCCCGCTAAACTTCTCCTTCGCTGAGTCTAGGTATCTGCTTATCTTCCCCGCGTAACCGTAAGGAAGTTTTACTCCTACGAGGCAGTTGAAAAACTGATCGATCGCCTCCTGACTTAGAGTGAAGCACGCGGGAGGGAAGTCATTTCCGGTCTTCTTGACCTTTTTACCTTTGCGACGACTTTCCATGTCCTGCTTCGCCTCATCATCATCATCATTAGCGTGAAGCTCCTCCCTGATGCCCATTGATTTCAAGTCTGCCCTTGCTTTCGGCCCATCTTTGGTCCTCTCTGGCATGTTGAGCAGGGTACCAAGCAGACTCTCACACACGTTCTTCGTGATATGCATGATATCAAGGCTGTGAGGCACACGTTGGATCTTCCAGTACGGCAAGTCCTAGAAAACAGACCTCGTTTTCCATACCTTCAGCAGCGGCTCTGGCGCCTTTCGCTTCTTTCCCGACTCTGGCGCCTTTTGCTTCTTTCCCGGCAGTGGGCAATCTTTCCAATTTTTCAACAGCTCGTCTATTTCCTCGCTGCTCCTCGTACGCGGGCGTCTTCGGGGTTCGGTTTCACCATCGAACAGATCCTTGCGTTTCCTCCACGGGTCATCGTCGCGAAGCCACCTTCGATGTCCCATGAACACGGTTTTCGAAGACCCGGGATCTCTATCTAGCTGGCGATACGTTGTGTCATCCATGCACCTGACGCATCCAGAAAATCCGTGGACCACCTGCCCCGCGAGATATCCGTAACCGAGATAGTCGTGCACCGTCGTGAGCAGTGTGGCTCTCATAGGGAAATATTCTTTCTCTGCGGCGTCCCACGTATTGGCTGGCGTTTTCCACAGCGTGTCTAGCTCCTCTTTCAGCAGCCCCAGATACAGATTGATGTCGTTCCCTGGTTGTTTCGGCCCTTCAATTAGCATACTCATGTGAATGTACTTCCTCTTCATGCACAACCAGGGGGGAAGGTTGTACATCCACACAAACACAGGCCAGGTGCTATGTGTGCTTCTCTGGCTGCCAAACGGATTGACTCCATCGGTGCTCGCGCCCAGCACGATGTTCCTTGGATCCTTCCCAAATTCTCGGTGTTCGAAGTTCAACGCTTGCCACTGGCTCCCATCCTTAGGGTGACTCAGCATCTTGTCTTTTTTATTTATCTCCGGATCATTTGCGTCATCTTCTCGCTTCTTCTCCTCCCTATCCACGTGCCAACGCAGGAGCTTTGCTACCTTAGGGTCTGCGAAATACCGCTGTAGACGAGGAGTGATCGGAAAGTACCACACCACTTTTCGAGGAGCTTTCTTCCTCTTCTTGTATCGAGTGACGCCGCACACCGGACATATGGTAGACTCCGCGTGCTCGTCCCGATAAATGATGCAATTGTTCATGCACACATGGTATTTCACGTGCGGTAAATCCAGAGGACACACGATTTTCTTCGCCTACTCGAAACTGGTCGGGCACTTGTTCCCCTTGGGAAGACGTTCGTGCCAGAATGACATGTTCTCATCGAAGCATGCGTCGGTCATTTTGTGTTTTACCTTCATCTCCAGAGCCATGACCGTTACTTTCAGGCGGGTATCCTCGGGCCTGCATCCTTCATACAATGGAGTAACCGTGTATATCTCAAGTTGATCCAGCTTGGCTTTCTCTCGAGCGGCAGCTCTTGCATTATCCGTCTGCTTGAGAAGCAGCTCTTGAATATGAGGGTCCTGCACCCAGCCCATCGATGGTCCATCGTCGTCTGCTCCACCGGCATCTTCATCTTCATGATCATGCCCTACTTCTGCTCCCGCATCTTCCTCATCATCATGTCCGGCATCTTCTACAAGATGACTGTGTACAGCATCACCGTCGTGATCATGTCCTGGAGATTCTTCGTCTTCTCGCCCGCCCGAGCCGCGGTGGTTGTCTTGCTGCCCTTCCTCATTTCTTGCCCGGCCCCCATGGACGACTTCATAGTCATCTTCATCACCTTGCCACCGATAGCCATCCATGAAACCACGCAAGAGCAGGTTGTCCCGCACCTGCCCGGAATCCGGGTCCGCAATAAGGCTCTTCAGCTTGCATCTTCGACACGGACATCTTATCACCGTCTCATTCTTTTCAAGCATCTCGGCCTTCGCGGAGCTCAAAAACCTATTCATGATGCCTTCGGTCATCGTGCGGACCATGGTTGCCTGCGAGGTAGAGCAAAACGATATTTTAGAACCAAGAAAAAATTTGGCATGACTTTCCCTAAAAATAGGACCAAAAAGAATGCATATTGCCAAAATTCTCGCCGAAACGGAAATGAATCAACATTCTGGCAAAATATTGGCAACTATCGCATTTCAAATACCGGTACCTGCAAACACAAACATATATGCAACACCACAAACATATGCAACACCACAAACATACATAGATCTAGCTAGGACATAAAAAGTGCATGTGCACATTGTTGGAGGGAGAACAACATAAAGATAGCTTCCCCCTTACTTACCTATCAAAAAAAGGGGGTTTAACCACTTAATTTGGATGAATTTATGGTGCAAATGAGGTGAGGAGGAGGAGGCAGCCGAGACAAGCTTGGAGGAGGAGGTGGAGAGAATGAAGTGGGGAAAGTGAGTGGGTAGGTGTGGCTGTCCAAAATATCTAGCTGGTCCCAGGTTACTAATGGCGCACCACCTACAAATGCGCCATTAGTAACCCTGGTTACTAATGGCGCACCTGCTGGTGGTGCGCCATTAGTAGTTTTGCAAAAAAAATAAAAAAATATACACTAATGGCGCACCGGGGAACAGTGCGCCATTACTAGTTTAAACTAGTAATGGTGTACTATACACTGGTGCGCCATTAGTAGTTTTGCAACAAAAATAGTAGGGGCGCACTATGAGGTTGGTGCGCCATTACTAGTTAGAACTAGTAATGGCGCACTGTGCCCTAGTGCGCCATTAGTATGTTTGGAAAAATTAAAAAAAAATTGTTACTAGTGGCGCACCATGTATCTGGTGCGCCAATAGTGTCTTTCACACTAATGGCGCACCAGCACATGGTGCGCCACTGCTATATAGTAGTGGCGCACCACATGTCTGGTGCGCCATTAGTGGCCATTCCATCTATAGCCCTTTTCCTAGTAGTGTTTGTGGATATGAGAAAGTGGTTGAAGGATTTTGGAGCATATCACTAAGCATTTTGAGCAAGCAAGCCATTAAGCAACACCTCATCCCCTTTTAATAGTATTGGCTTTTCCTATGGACTCAATGTGATCTTGGATCACTAAAATGAAAATGTAGAGCCTTGAGCTTGAGCCAATATGTGTCCTTAGCATTTTGAAGGGTCCACATTCCTGATCCATGCCATGCCAATCATTGAACTTCCTGAAATGATCATCTTGAAAGAGCATTATTTCAATTAGCTAAATGTTGTTAGTAATTACCAAAACCACCCAGGGATAGTTGCACTTTCAGCCATCAAGGATAACAAGATGGGGTTTTCACCATATTGCTTGAGTTAGTCCCGCTACATCATGTCATCTTACTTGATGCGTTACTATGTTCTTATGAACTTAATACTCTAAATGCGGGTAGGAGTCGATCGATGTGTGGAGTAATAGTAGTGGATGCAGAATCGTTTCTGTCTACTTGATACAGACGTGATGCCTATGTTCATGATCATTGCCTTAGATATCATCATGACTTTGCGCTTTTCTATCAATTGCTCGGCAGTAATTTGTTCACCCACCGTAATAATTTCTATCTTGAGAGAAGCCTCTAGTGAAACCTATCGCTCCCGGGTCTATTTTCCATCATATAAGTTTCTGATCTACAATTCTAGTTTCCTATTTACTTTCTTTGCAATCTTTTTCTTTCCGTTCCATAAACCAAAAATACCAAAAAAATATTACTTTACCTTTTATTCATCTCTATCACATCTCACATTGCAAATAATCGTGAAGGGATTGACAACCCTTTATCGTGTTGGGTGCAAGTTGGTGTTTGTTTGTGCAGGTATTCGGTGGCTTGCGCTTTGTCTCCTAGTGGATTGATACCTTGGTTCTCAAAACTGAGGGAAATACTTACTCTACTTTGCTGCATCACCCTTTCCTCTTCAAGGAAAAAACTAACGCAAGCTCAAGAGGTAGTAGGAACAAATTCTGGTGCCGTTGCCGGGGAGATCTACGCCAAGCCGAGACATACCAAGTACCCATCATAAACTCTCATCCCTCGCATTACATTATTCGCCATTCGCCTCTCGTTTTCCTCTCCCGCACTTCTAAAACAATGTTCGAAAAGATTTGCCTTTTCTTCGCCCCTCTTCAGATCGTCTTCTTCGCTTGCTTTTTGTGTGCTCGTGTGTTGGATTGCTTGCTTTGTCGCGATGGCTCAAGATAATACCAAATTGTGTGACTTTTCCAACACCAATAATAATGATCTTATTAGTACTCCGGTTGCTTCCGATGCTAATGCGAAATCTTGTGAAATTAATACAGCTTTAGTGAATCTTGTTATGAAAGATCAATTTTCCGCCCTTCCCAATGAAGATGCCGCATCTCATCTTAATAATTTCGTTGATTTGTGTTATATGCAAAAGAAAAAAGATGTGGATAATGATATTGTTAAATTGAAGCTATTTCCGTTCTCACTTCGAGATCGTGCTAAAACTTGGTTTTCATCTTTGCGTAAAAGTAGTATTGATTCATGGAACAAGTGTAAAGATGCTTTTATTTCCAAGTATTTTCCTCCCGCTAAGATCATCTCCCTTAGGAATGATATTATGAATTTTAAGCAACTTGATCATGAACATGTTGCACAATCTTGGGAGAGGATGAAATTGATGATAGGAAATTGCCCTACTCATGGTTTGAATTTGTGGATGATTATACAAATTTTTTATGCCGGATTGAATTTTCCTTCTAGAAATCTTTTAGATTTGGCCGTGGGAGGCACTTTTATGGAAATTACTTTAGGAGAAGCTACTAAACTCCTAAATAATATTATAGTTAATTATTCTCAATGGCATACCGAAAGATCTTCCACTAGTAAAAAAGTGCATGCAATTGAAGAGATTAATGTTTTAAGTGGAAAGATGGATGAGCTTATGAAATTGTTTGCTAATAAGAGTGCTCCTATTGATCCTAATGATATGCCTTTGTCTACTTTGATTGAAAACGATAATGAATCTATGGATGTGAATTTTGTTGGTAGGAACAATTTTGGTAATAACGCGTATAGAGGCAATTTTAATCCTAGGCCGTTTCCTTGTAATTCCTTTAATAATTATGGTAATTCCTACAACAATTCTTATGGAAATTCTAATAAGATGCCCTCTGAATTTGAGAATAGTGTTAAAGATTTAAAAGTTCGCAAAAGAATTCCAATGCTTTGATTGAAGAAAAATTGCTTAAGATTGATGATTTGGCTAGAATTTCTCTTGATTTTGATTCTTTGAAACTTAGATCTATTCCACCTAACCATGATATTAATTAGTCTCTCAAAGCCATGAGAATTTCCATTGTTAAGTGCAAAGAAAGAACCGCTAAGATGCCTGCTAAGAAAGATTGGTTTATGAAAGCGTGTTCTTCTAGTTTCCATGAAAATAATGATGAAGATCTTAAAGTGATTGATGTGACTCCTATTGAATCTTTGTTTTCTAATGTAAATCTTGATAAAGATGGGACTGGAGATGAGTCAACTTTAGTTAGAAGGCATCCCAATGATTCGGAGGTTTTGGATTTTGATGCAAAAATTGATAAAAGTGGGATTGGAGAGGTAAAAACTTTAGATAGCAATTAACCCACTCTTTTGGATTTCAAGGAATTTAATTATGACAATTGTTCTTTAATAGATTGTATTTCCTTGTTGCAATCCATGTTGAATTCTCCTCATGCTTATAATCTGTCGGTGTACAAAAGTAGGGGTCCCTTTTTGCACCCCTTTACTTGTGCGCAGTCGCAGCCCCACGCCCCTGGCCACGGTTGGCGGGGCAGAGGAAGCAAAGACACAAGACGGGCGAACCAACGCCAAGCCAGAAACACAAAGAGAAGAAGGGCGAGGTGAACTCCCCCGGCAAGGCCCTTGCCAGGGCGGCCTCCACAGCCTCGGCAAGAACCTTGCCGAGGCAGCTTGCCCAACGCCAGCAGGGCTGCCACCCTCGAGCCTGAAAGTTCCGACGTCCTCAACCACATTGGAACAGAAGCTCGGGAGGCGCCCCCGGCAAGCCCCTAGCCCGGGAAGACCACGATGCCACGGCAAGACCCTTGCCGGGGCCCCGGCAAGACTCTTGCCGACGACATCCGCGGGGCCGCAGCCAGGCCCACATCTGCCAAGACTCCACCGCCGTTCCCATGAAGCTGCCATTCCACCAACTAGGCGAGCACCTGCGTGGCGATGTGCGTCCTTTGGACCAACTCAGCAAGCACCTACGTGGTGGCATGCAGATCTTCGTGAAGGCTCTGCCACCACACCAACTTAGCAGCCAGCCAGCCAGCGTGGCACTACCCGCCTCGTCAGTTCGGACGCGCGTCGAAGCCAGGCGAGGCGGCGACAGCTGGGACGAGCTTCCTTGCCGTCCCCGATAAAGCAAGAAGGGCATGTCGGCAGCACATTAAATGTGTTTGCCCTACGGTGCCAGAGGATAGACTCGACCACTGTATAGCTTTCCACCTCCTGTGTGCCACTGTGGCAGCCCCTTTGTGTATAGAAGGAGGCCCGCGGCGTACTGGGAGAGGATTCGGACTTTTTGAACCCTGCACGCCTTGTAGCTAGTCCAAGAACACCAGATAAACAGAAACCAGCAGGAGTAGGGTATTACGCGTCACTTGTGGCCCGAACCTGGATAATCCCCCCGCGTTGATCTCTCAATCCCACTCTTTCCACAGCCCCGCGCCCGCCAACCGTAGCAAAAGGGATTCCTCATGATCCCGTAGGTGTCGTTTCCCCGACATCTTTGGCGCGCCAGGTAGGGGGTGCAAGCTGTGAAAATCCAGTTTGAAGGTTAGCACGCCGACTTCATCATCACCATGGCCCCCAAGAAGAAGGGGATCACAGCGATCGGCTCGTCCAGTGTAGTCCCGTCCGCGCCAGCGCGAGCAGACGGCCGGGTGCCCACAGATGGGGCCGGATACGTGGCCCATGAGCATCCACGACATTCTGGCGACCGGAGCCAGGCGAGCGGCATTGTCCGAATCCGAGACAACGACGCACCACTGGGTCCGGGGCGGGGCCGTGCGGCCCACGGGCAGCGCAGCAGCCTCTATGGCACCCCAGCTGGCGCCCGCACCGCGCCCTTCCCAGGCCGCACGCGATGAGCAACACCGCGAAGCCGGAGCCCTCGGGCACCGCCACGGAAAGAGCCCTATGCGCCACTCACAGGACGAACTAGGCCGGCGTGCGCGCTCAGACGCCGATGCGGGCGGCGCGCGATAGCGAGACCGCAACAGAGCCCCTTCTAACTCGGTTAGAAGTCGGAGCGAGTCACGGTCTACACAAATCTCGCCGCCGCCTACGCCAGCAGAAGTGCTGGCACACGTGCAGCTGCTCCTCGACTCCCCCCACGCTGCGGAGAAGCTCGACCAGTGGAGAGCCACCATCCGAAGCCTTGTCAGCTTTGCCAACAAAGACGAGGCGCTCCCGACGGGACCCTCGCACCGGCGTCCTGGCCGGTGCATGCCAGCGGTGGGGATACCAGGGACACAGCGACCACGGTGCACTCCCGCCTGCGGTCGTGACAACAGCCACCGGCCCGTCGGCCTGATGTCGGTGACAATTTTTCCACTGGGTCGTCCGACCCGCGAACACGCCGCGACCAACGTCAAGTGATAACCCAAAAGTATAGGGGATCAATTGTAGCCTCTTCCGATAAGTAAGAGTGTCGAACCCAACGAGGAGCTAAAGGTAGATAAAATATTCCCTCAAGTTTTATCGACCACCGACACAACTCTACGCACGCTTGACATTCGCAATACCTAGAACAAGTATGAAACTAGAAGTACTTTGTAGGTGTTTTTGGATAGGTTTGCAAGATAATAAAGTGCACATAAATAAAAACTAGGGGCTGTTTAGATAAAGACACAATCAAGTAAATATAGCGAGTATGGAAAAGTGGTGATAGGAGTTGCGAAATTGTCCCTAAGCAATTGAGTACTTTACTAGACTGATAGCAAGTTTTATGTGGGAGAGGCCACTGCTAGCATGTTATCCCTGACTTGGAACTCTATGCACTTATGATTGGAACTATTAGCAAGCGTCCGCAACTACTAACGTTCATTAAGGTAAAACCCAACCATAGCATTAAGATATATTGGTTCCCCTTCAATCCCATATGCATCATTTTCTATGCTAGGTAGAAGGTTCTATCACTCTTGCCCTCCAATACATAGTCCTATGAACATACAACTCACCCTATGGTGTGATCCACGTGCGCTCTCATATGATGGGCACCAAAGGACAGCAACATAACCACAAGCAAATTAAATCAATCATAGCAATTCATCAACCACCGATAGGACAACGAAAATCTACTCAGACATCATAGGATGGCAACACATCATTGGATAATAATATGAAGCATAAAGCACCATGTTCAAGTAGAGGGTACAGCGGGTTGTGGGAGAGTGGACCGCTGTAGATAGAGGGGGGAAGGTGATGGAGATGTTGGTGAAGATGGCAGAGGTGTTGGTGAAGATCGCGGTGATGATGATGGTGGCCATGGCAGCGTTCCGGCGCCACCGGAAGAGAGGGGGAGAGGGGAGCCCTTCTTCTTATTCTTCCTTGACCTCCTCCCTAGATGGGAGAAGGGTTTCCCCTCTGGTCCTTGGCCTCCATGGCATGGGAGGGGCGAGAGCCCCTCCGAGATTGGATCTGTCTCTTTGTCTCTCTCTATTTCTGCATTCTGGTATTCTGCCCTTTCGCTGTTTCTTATATATCCGGAGATCCGTAACTCCGATTGGATTGAAACCTTCGCCAAGATTTTTTCCGAAAATTAGCTTGCTTGCGGCCAAAGAAGAGCAGCAACTACCTTACGAGGGCCCCACGAGGGTCACGGGCGCGCCCAGGGGGGCAGGCGTGCCCCCTGCCTTGTGGCCAGCTCGGGCATCGTCTCGCGTTGATTCTTCTTCCCAAATTTTCCAAATATCCCAAAAATATTCTCCGTCCGTTTTTATTCCGTTTGGATTCCGTTTGATATGGGGTTTCTGCGAAACATAAAACATGCAACAAACAGGAACTAGCACTGGGCACGGGATCAATATGTTAGTCCCAAAAATAGTATAAAAAGTTGCCAAAAGTATATGAAAGTTGTATAATATTGGCATGGAACAGTAAAAAATTATAGATATGTCGGAGACGTATCAGCATCCCCAAGCTTAATTCCTGCTCGTCCTCGAGTAGGTAAATGATAAAAAAGATAATTTTTGATTTGGAATGCTACCTAGCATAATCTTGATCATGTATGTAATCATGGCATGAATATTAAGACACGAGTGATTCAAAGCAATAGTCTATCATTTGACATTAAGACAATAATACTTCAAGCATACTAACCAAGCAATTATGTCTTATCAAAATAACATAGCCAAAGAAAGCTCATCCCTACAAAATCATATAGTCTGGCTATGCTCCATCTTCACCACACAAAGCATTCAAATCATGCACAACCCCGATGACAAGCCGAGCAATTGGTTCATACTTTTTAACGCGCTTTAGCCTTTTAAACCCTCACCCAATACATGAGCGCAAGCCATGGACATAGCACTATGGGTGGAATAGAATATGATGATGAGGTTGTGTGGAGAAGACAAAAAAAGGAGGAAGTCTCACATCGACGCGGCTAATCAACGGGCTATGGAGATGCCCATCAATTGATGTCAATGTGAGGAGTAGGGATTGCCATGCAACGAATGCACTAGAGCTATAAGTATATGAAAGGTCAAACTAAAACTAAGTGGGTGTGCATCCAACTTTCTTTCTCATGAAGACCTCGGGCATTTGAGGAAGCCCATCATCGGAATATACAAGCCAAGTTCTATAATGAAAATACCCACTAGTATATGAAAGTGATAACTCAAGAGACTCTGAAGCACAAGTGTGGTAAAAGGATAGTAACATTGCCCCTTCTCTCTTTTTCTCTCATTTTTTTGTTTTTTTTCTCTTTTTTTGGTGGGCTTCTTTGGCGTCTTTTTTTTTATTTGTGCTTCTTTGGCCTCTTTTAATTATTTTGAAGTACGGAGTCTCATCCCGACTTGTGGGGGAATCATAGTCTCCATCATCCTTTCCTCACTGGGGCAATGCTCTAATAATGATGATAATCACACTTTTATTTACTTACAACTCAATATTACAACTCGATACTAGAACAAAGATACGACTCTATATGAATGCCTCCGGCGGTGTACTGGGATGTGCAATGATCTAGCGTAGCAATGACATCAAAAAACGAACAAGCCATGTAAACATCATGCTAGCTATCTTATGATCATGCAAAGCAATATGACAATAAATGCTCAAGTCATGTATATGATGATGATGGAAGTTGCATGGCAATATATCTCGGAATGGCTATGGAAATGCCATGATAGGTAGGTATGGTGGCTGTTTTGAGGAAGATATAATGAGGCTTATGTGTGATAGAGCGTATCGTATCACGGGGTTTGGATGCACCGGCGAAGTTTGCACCAACTCTCAAGGTGAGAAAGGACAATGCACGGCACCGAAGAGGCTAGCAATGATGGAAGGGTGAGAGTGCGTATAATCCATGGACTCACATTAGTCGTAAAGAACTCATATACTTATTGCAAAAGTTTATTAGACCTCGAAGCAAAGTACTCCTACGCATGCCCCTAGGTGGATAGATTGGTAGGAAAATACCATCGCTCGTCCCCGACCGCCACTCATAAGGAAGACAATCAATAAATACCTCATGCTCCAACTTCGTTACATAATGGTTCACCATACGTGCATGCTACCGGACTTGCAAACCTCAACACAAGTATTTCTCAATTTCACAATTACTCAACTAGCACGACTCTAATATCACAACCTTTATATCGCAAAACTATTGCAAGGAATCAAAAACATATCATATTCAGTGATCTACAAGTTTTATGTAGGATTTTATGACTAACCATGTGAATGACCAGTTCCTGTCATCTCTCTAAATAGATATAAGTGAAGCAAGAGAGTTTAATTCTTTCTACAAAAGATATGCCCATGCTCTAACAAATATAAGTGAAGCAAAAGATCATTCTACAAATGGCGGTTTTCTATTTGAAGAGAAACAGGAAATCCAAACTTCAAATGATAAAAGCGAAGAACATGAAGCATTCTATAAAGCCACACTCAAAAGATATAAGTGAAGTGCAATGAGCATTCTATAAATCAACCAAGGACTATCTCATACCAGCATGATGCATGAAAGAAAAGTGAAAACTAAATGCAAAAGACGCTCCAAGATTTGCACATATCGCATGAACGAAATGAATCCGAAAACATACCGATACTTGTGGAAGAAAGATGGGATGCGTTCTGGTGCATCCCCAAGCTTAGACGCTTGAGTCTCCTTGAATATTTACTTGGGGTGCCTTGGGAATCCCCAAGCTTGAGCTCTTGCCTCTCCTCCTCATATCGAAACATCCTCGAGCTTCGAACACTTCATCCACACAAAACTTCAAGAGAAAACTCGGTAAGATTCGTTAGTATAATAAAGCAAATCACTACTCTAAGTACTGTTGCAAACCAATTCATATTTTGTTTTTTAATTTTAGCTACTGTAATATAACTTTTCCATGGCTTAATCCACTGATAGAAATTGATAGTTTCATCAAAACAAGCAAACTATGCATCAAAAACAGAATCTGTCTAAAACAGAACAGTCTGTAATAATCTGAACATTCACCATACCTCTGGTACTCCAACAATTCTACCAAAATTAGGAAAAATAAAAAATTTGTATAGAAAGACATTGCAAAAAGTTTCAGAACCATTTGACGTTCCAGTGAAAAATGTAAAATCGCGCACTACAGCCAAAGTTTCTGTCCTGCACCGTACAAACCAACCAGCATTGTAAACATCCTAAAGGCAAACCTTGGCACATTATTTTTTATAATACAATGGAATTGTAAAAGGGGATAATTATTTTTGTTGAAAAGTTTCTGTAATCAAGATTCACAAAGTTTCCGTGAGCATGAACAAAGTTCAAGGAGCTCCCCCACTTCAACAATGCTTGTCTCTCTCACTTTCACTTTCCTTTTTGAAAAGTTTTGGGTTCCCCTCTTTATTTATTTTTGTTTTTAAACTATATGAAAGCACTCAACAGAAATAAATGACTCTCTAAAACTTCTGGGTTGTCTCCCTGGCAGCGCTTTCTTTAAAGCCATTAAGCTAAGCATATAGTGCTCAAGTAATGGATCCACCCGGATCCCAAGGATATCAAAGCCAATTTTAATTAACAATGATTTGTAATTTAGTAGTGAGCACAAAGTAACATATATCATGTAATGAAGATGTCTAACTCTCTTCCTATGCATCGGCATGTCATAAAAAAACAATTCATGCACACATAGTAAAGGCCAATGCGTAGTATAAACAATTTCTTGCAATTTTATCGTGTGGGAAACATAGAGAGGTGGAGATATAGTTCCTCTCTCATAATAATTGCAAGTAGGAGCAGCAAGAACATGCATATTATATTCATCAAAATCATCCTGTGCAACGGATAATCCTTAATAAGGGCAAACTTCTCCGATATAGTGTAGTCGGGAGAATTCAAAAAGATAATAGGACTATCATGTGTGGGTGCAATAGAAACAATTTCATGTTTAACATAAGGAACTATAGCCAGTTCATCTCCATAAGAATAATTCGTATTGCCATCTTGGCCACAAGCATAGCAAGCATCATCAAAAATGGATATTTCAAAAGAATCAACGTGATCATAACAATTATCATAGCATTCATCCTTCAGTAAGCATGAAGGGAAATTAAACAATGTATGAGTTGAAGAGTTACTCTCACTAGAAGGTGGGCACGGGTGATCAATCTGCTCTTCCTCCTTTTGTTCTTTGCTCTCCTCCTCATCTTTTTCATCCAATGAGCTCACAATGTCATTAATTTCTTCTTCCATAGGCTCCTGCAAAATATTAGTCTCTTCTTGGACAGCGGAGACTTTCTCAATAAATTCATCGATATCGGAATTGAATTCATAATTCTCATAGCAATATTTAAGGATAGCTAAATTTTCAGGTCTATAAACAGCATCATAAAGATTTTCACACTCTTTGAACAAAGATTCAATTTCATACGCACCCATAAAAGCAAAAATTCTTCTATTTGTTCCACATCATAGTAATCATATATACCATTACCATAAGAAGCTAAAGTTTTATTATCATTAAATTTGCATGAAAAGGGAAGGTGTGGAGCCTTCATCCTAGAGCAACAAGTATAATCATATCTCAAGCAAAGCTGCCGAGCATACCACTTCAACATATAAATTTGATCCCATAATAGTTTCCCTTTTTGAGTCAAGCGATAATCCCTAAAGTATTCACGTTGATCCAACGTGTGTCTCCCATTACAAAATTGAACGGGGTTTTCTCTGGATTATCAAAGTAGTACATAATATCTATCACATAATTAGGATCGAGGGTTTTAGGAGGTTCCCCATCTCCATGAGTGGCAAGTAAACCTAATTTTTTGGTATTTCGTGTTCCATATCCATAACTAAAGATAGAGAACAACTAAGAACAACAAATAAAAATTACTTAGTGATAAAGCAAACAAGCACACACGAGAATATTCACCCCACGCTATAACTCCCCGGCAACGGCGCCAGAAAAAGGTCTTGATAACCCACAAGTATAGGGGATCAATTGTAGCCTCTTTCGATAAGTAAGAGTGTCGAACCCAACGAGGAGCTAAAGGTAGAGCAAATATTCCCTCAAGTTTTATCGACCACCGATACAACTCTACGCACGCTTGACGTTCGCTTTACCTAGAACAAGTATGAAACTAGAAGTACTTTGTAGGTGTTTTTGGATAGGTTTGCAAGATAATAAAGAGCACAAATAAACACTAGGGGCTGTTTAGATATAGACACAATAAAGTAAATATAGCGAGTGTGGAAAAGTGGTGATAGGAGTTGCGAAATTGTCCCTAAGCAATTGACTACTTTACTAGACCGAAAGCAAGTTTAATGTGGGAGAGGCCACTGCTAGCATGTTATCCCTGACTTGGAATTATATGCACTTATGATTGGAACTATTAGCAAGCGTCCGCAACTACTAACTTTCATTAAGGTAAAACCCAACCATAGCATTAAGATATATTGGTCCCCCTTCAATCCCGTATGCATCAATTTCTATGCTAGGAAGAAGCTTCTGTCACTCTTGCCCTCCAATACATAGTCCTATCAACATACAACTAACCCTATGGTGTGATCCACGCGCGCGCTCATGTGATGGGCACCAAAGGACAGCAACATAACCACAAGCAAATTAAATTAATCATAGCAATTCATCAACCACCGATAGGACAACGAAAATCTACTCACACATCATAGGATGGCAACACATCATTGGATAATAATATGAAGCATAAAGCACCATGTTCAAGTAGAGGGTACAGCGGGTTGCTGGAGAGTGGACCGCTGTAGATAGAGGGGGGAAGGTGATGGAGATGTTGGTGAAGATGGCGGAGGTGTTGGTGAAGATCGCGGTGATGATGATCGTGGCCACGGCAGCGTTCCGGCGCCACCGGAAGAGAGGGGGAGAGGGGCCCCCTTCTTCTTCTTCTTCCTTGACTTCCTCCCTAGATGGGAGAAGGGTTTCCCCTCTGGTCCTTGGCCTCCATTGCATGGGAGGGGCGAGAGGCCCTCCGAGATTGGATCTATCTCTCTGTCTCTCTCTGTTTGTGTGTTCTGGTATTCTTCCCTTTCGCCGTTTCTTATATATCCGGACATCCGTAACTCCGATTGGATTGAAACCTTCTCCAAGATTTTTTTCCAAAAATTAGCTTTCTTGCGGCCAAAGAAGAGAAGCAACCACCTTACGAGGGGCCCATGACGGTCAGGGGGCCGCCCAGGGGGCAGGCGCCCCCTGCCATGTGGCCACCTCGAGCACCGTCTCGTGTTGATTCTTCTTCGCATATTTTCCAAATATTCTAAAAATATTCTCCATCCATTTTTATTCCGGTTGGATTCCGTTTGATATGGGGTTTCTGCGAAACATAAAACATGCAACAAACAGGAACTGGCACTGGGCACTGGATCAGTATGTTAGTCCCAAAAATAGTATAAAAAGTTGCCAAAAGTATATGAAAGTTGTATAATATTGGCATGGAACAATCAAAAATTATAGATACGATGGAGACGTATCATGAAGTCCTTCGGGAACGGGCCCAAGAAGACGCTCGAACAACCATCGAATGACGACGGAAGACGCGCCATCAGTCAGATCGGCGTGCGGGGCCTACTATTGACCACCCGGCGCCGGGGGGCCCCGGCGACCTGCCTTACGAGCTGGGTTGTCCTGCCTTCACCCGAGAGCTGCGGCAGTTCCAGTGGCCCTCCCACCGCACGCTCAAGCCCGATGTTGGCGAGAATTACAATGGCAAGACCCACCTGTCGGAGTTCCTCAGCATCTACACCATCGCGATGCAAGCCGCTGGAGCTCGCGACGGCAAGGTGCTTGCCAATTACTTTCCGTTGGCGCTCAAACCCAACGTCATGTCATGGTTGATGCACTTGCTAGTGGATTCCATTTTTTCTTGGTCGGATTTGTGTCATGAGTTTGTTGGCGCCTTCACTGGAGGCCACCAAGCTCATGGCCAGGCAAGCGATTTGCATATCTTCCCCCAGAAAGAAGGTGAAAACCTGCGTAAGTACATACAGAGGTTCAGCTGGGTGCAGTACAACATCCCAAATGTTCATCCCACCGCCGTTATCAGCGCATTCCATCAGAATGTGCGCAACTGCAAGATGCGTGAAGAGTTAGCGATGAACAAGGTCAAAGATGTGGCCGAACGTTATGTTCTGGCCGATAGATGTGCTCGAGCTAAAGAGGGGAGGAAGTACCCCGGCGAGGACGCCGGTGCGGAAACTGACTCCAAAGGTGAAGACACCGCCGCCCCGACAAAGAAGGGTCGGCGCCGCAACAGGAAGTGCAAGGGCAAGGCTGTGCTTGCCGTTGAGGGATCCGGCGAGCTAGGTGCCGCCAAAAAGGCCAAGGCTGACCACCCTGGCAAGGAGGTTGCCGGGTGTGCCGCCTGCTTGGCCCTGGCCGTCGCCAGCAAGCCAGGAGGCTCCGACAAGCAGTACTGCAAGATTCACCACACCAAGGGACATGACCTCCAGAACTGCCGACAAGTTGAGCTGCTTGCAGAAAAGCAGAAGGCTGAATATGAAAGGCGAGACAAGGAGAAGGGTCAGGATGGTGCTGAGGGATCCGGCAAGAAGCGTGGCGGCCAAGGGGGTCGCCGCGGTAAAGATAACCAACAAGAGAGGCCCGCTCGGGGCCGCGACAAGAAAGAGGAGGATGATGATCATGATGACGACGACGAGTTCGGCGAGCACGAGTTCCAGAAGGCTACAGAGGCTATGTGCGTCGACAATGGCGCCTTGTTGCACACCTCACACCGCGAGCTGAAGCAGTGGGTGCGTGAGGTCACTACGGCGGAGCCGTCGTTCGATGCCCAGAAGCCACTGAAGTGGTCCCGCACGCCCGTCGTTTTTGACACCGAGGATCACCCTGACCGGACAACAGCGGTCGGGTGCTTGCCGTTGTTGGTTTCACCAACAATACGCAACCTCAGGGTGACCAGAGTGCTGGTTGACGGTGGGGCCGGTCTGAATTTGATCTTGCCCGCTGTGATCAAGAAGCTGCAGATTCCTGATGGAGACCTCAAAGAGACGGGCACGTTTCAAGGGGTCAACCCAGGGGGAGCCAGCCTAAAGGTAAAATCACGCTGCCCGTTACGTTTGGGGGCGAGCTGAACTATAGGACGGAGAAGATTGTCTTCGATGTCGCCGAGATCCCCTTGCCATACAATGGGATCCTTGGATGCCCAGCGTTGGCCAAGTTCATGGCGGCGTCCCACTACGCCTACAACACGTTGAAGATGCCAGGGCCGCTGATCATCATCACCGCCCCCTCTGACAAGAAAGACGTGCTCATCTGCGCCGACCAACTCTATCGAGAGGCAGTTGCAGGAACTGCAGCCAGGGCACTTGCTCCTGCCGCTGAAGCTCCAGGGAGGAAGAAGGCCGGCAAGACTCCTTCCGGCAAGACCTCTTCCGGTGAGACATCTTGCACCCACTCCGGTAAGCGCACCTCTTCAGAGTGTTGTGCTCTCGTTGAGGACGTGCCAGAGAGCTCCACCGGCAAGAGCAAGAAGTCCAAGGCTGCACCACCAGAAACCAAGAAGGTGTCCGTCAAGGAGGATGACACGGGCGGGGCTTTCACTATAAGCTCCACCCTCGACAGCAAATAGGAAAGCGCGCTCGTCGCCTTCCTGCGGGCGAATGTCGATGTATTTGCATGAGAAGCATCTGACATCCCCGGCATTCCCAGGGAGGTGATTGAGAACCATCTTGATGTTTGTCCTCACGTGCGGCCAATCAAGCAGAAGGTCAGAAAGCAAGCTTTGGAGCGACAAGAGTTCATCATTGAAGAGATCAGGAAGTTGGAG
This sequence comes from Triticum aestivum, assembly GCF_018294505.1. Taxonomy (NCBI): domain Eukaryota; kingdom Viridiplantae; phylum Streptophyta; class Magnoliopsida; order Poales; family Poaceae; genus Triticum; species Triticum aestivum. Next base: position 55,484,387 of record NC_057808.1, on the reverse strand, counting down.
GCGGCAAGCCTGGTAAGAGGAGTACTCCACCCCACGTGCTTGGCCAATCAAGCAGAAGGTCAGAAAGCAAGCTTTGGAGCGACAAGAGTTCATCATTGAAGAGATCATGAAGTTGGAGGCGGCAGGCGTGGTAAGAGGAGTACTCCACCCCACGTGCTTGGCCAATCCGGTGGTGGTGCGTAAGGCAAACAGGAAGTGGAGGCTGTGTATTGACTACACAGACATCAATAAAGCCTGTCCAAAGGATCCTTTCCCTCTGCCACGCATCGACCAGATTGTAGACTCCACTGCCGGGTGTGACCTGCTATCATTCCTCGATGCCTATTTACGGTACCACTAGATCTTCATGATGAAGGAAGAAGAAGAGAAGACCGCGTTCATCACCCCATGTTGTACGTACTGTTTTGTACGAATGCCTTTCGGGTTGAAGAGCGCTGGTTCGACGTTTGCCCGGGCAGTCCAGATTGGTTTTGAGTCCCAGCTATATAGAAATATGGAAGCTTATATGGATGACATAGTGGTCAAAACCAAGGACAGGGCCACGCTCGTGCAAGATTTAGAAGAAACATTCGCAAACCTACGCAAGATCAACCTCAAGCTCAAACCAGAGAAGTGTGTGTTCGGTGTCCCCTCCGGCAAACTTCTCGGGTATTTTGTGTCTCGGCGCGGAATCGAAGCAAATCCCAACAAGATCAAAGCGATCGAGCATATTGAGGTGCCGAAACGGGTCAAAGAAGTTCGTAGGCTCGCTGGCTGCATTGCTGCCCTAAGTAGGTTCATCTCCAAATCTGTTGAGCGCGCCCTCCCCTTTTTCAAAGTTTTGAAAAAAGGCGGGTCCAGTAAAATGGACTCCGGAGGCAGAGGCAGCACTTCAAGATTTGGAGAGGTACCTCTCCTCCACGCCAATACTAGTCGCGCCTAAACAACGAGAGCCGTTGCTGCTGTACTTAGCAGCAACGAATCAAGTGGTCAGTGCTGCGCTAGTGGCGCATAGGGAACCCGAGGGAGAAGCAGCAGTTGCTGTAGAGCCGTCGGATGGTGGGCTGAGGTTTTCCCCGGCAGAGCCTGATGCCGCCAAACCAGAACCCCCGGCGAGGCCCGGACCCGGCGAGGCAGAGCCTGAGCGGATGGGCGAAGTGGGACAGAAGAAGAAGATGGTGCAGCACCCGGTGTATTTTGTCAGTTCCCTCTTGCATGGGGCTAGGTCAAGATATTCTGGAATGCAGAAGCTGCTTTTCGTCCTTCTCATGGCCTCGAGAAAGCTGCACCACTATTTCCAAGCGCCCGAGATCACCGTCATCACCCACCTCCCTATGCAACGGATTCTGCACAACCCAGATGCGACGGGGAGGATTGTGGAGTGGGTGTTGGAGCTGTCGAGCTTTAGCCTCAGGTTTGAAAGTACTTCAACAATCAAGAGCCATGCTTTGGCAGAGTTCATAGCAGAGTGGACCGCAACGCCCGACGAGGAGATCCAAGAGACCACCCTTCCCGGCAAGGAGACGAGCAGTGAGTGGATTATGTACTTTGATGGAGCTTTCTCACACCAAGGTGCTGGTGCTAGCATGCTACTCATCGCACCCACCGGAGAGCACCTCAAGTACGTAATCCAGATGCACTTTACCCGGGAAAAATCAACGAACAATACGGCAGAGTACGAGGGGTTGCTTGCCGGTCTCAAGATCGCGGTAGACCTCGGAATCAAGATGCTCATCATCAGAGGTGATTCGCAGCTCGTCGTCAAGCAAGTCAACAAGGATTACCAGAATCCGTTGATGGAGGCCTACGTGAATGAAGTGAGGAAGTTGAAAGAACGTTTCGACGCCTACAAGGAGAACATGTTCCCCGAGCGGAGAACAGCATTGCCGATGACCTGTCGAAACGCGCTGCCCTCAAGTTGCCTGTGGAACCAGGTACCTTTGTACTTCAGTTAATACAACCATCCGTAGAGCCATCAGCAGGACAGAATAAGCAAAGGAAGACAAGCCCCGGCAAGTACCTTCCTGCTGAGCTCCCAGGGGCTGCCTGCAAGGAGGTTGCCGAGTACCCCAAGCTTGCCGAGGGGCAACTACCTCCGACGGGGCCCCAGGCCCTGACCATAGAGGCAGCTGCCCCTGCGGACGACGATGTTCCTTTGGTCCTTACTGTCGAGCCCCAGGCTCCGGCATGGGTGCAGCCCACCGTCCGTTTCCTCCAAATAGGAGAGCTCCCCGAGGAGCAGGAAGAAGTAGTGAAAGTAGCCCGTCGGTCCAACATGTACCAGTTTGTGGATGATACCCTGTACAAAAGGAGGCCAAACGGAGTCAAGTTGAAGTGCATTCCTCGAGAGGACGGACTAGAGTTGTTGGCAGAGATACATGGAGGTACGTGTGGCTCCCACATAGGGTCAAGGGACCTTGCCGGCAAGGCATTCCGGCAAGGTTTCTTCTGGCCCACAGCCATCCAGGATGCAGCTACGCTAGTAACCAAGTGTGAAGCGTGTTAGTTCCATTCGAAGAAGCTTCATCAACCAGCTCAAGCCCTTCAAACAATCCCTCTCTCCTGGCCATTTTCGGTCTGGGGGCTCGACATACTGCGCCCCTTCCCCCGTGCTGTCGGGGACTTTGAGTACTTGTACGTCGCAATCGATAAGTTCACAAAGTGGCCCAAAAGTGGAGGCAGTGAGGAAGGTGACAGCACAGTCAGCCGTCAAGTTTTTCAAAGGGCTAGTTTGCCGTTTTGGTGTGCCGAACAGGGTCATCACCAACAATGGCACGCAGTTCACAAGTCGCACCTTCATGCAATACATCCAGGACCTCAGTTGCAAGGTCTGTTTCGCTTCGGTGGCACACCCACGGAGCAACGGCCAGGCAGAAGACTTTTGACAGGCTGCACAAGTGTGGAAGGCACTGGATTGATGAGTTGCCGACGGTTCTTTGGTCGATCATAACGACGCCAAATCGAGCCACCGGACAGACGCCCTTTGCCCTGGTATACAGGGCAGAAGCAGTTCTCCCCACGGAACTCACATACGGGTCACCTCGATTGCTCACTTATGACGAGCTTGAGCCAGAGCAGATGCGGCAAGATGACGCGACGCCCCTTGAGGAAGATCGTCTTCGGGCGGCTGTGCGAGCTGAATGCTACCAGCAGGCCTTGCGCCGCTACCATAGCCGCAAGGTTCATGCCCGAAGTCTTGAGGAAGGCGACCTTGTTCTTTGGTGCATTCAGTCGGCCAAGAATTCCAACAAGTTGACGTCGAGTGGGAAGGCCCTTATTGGGAAATACGAGTCACCAGGCCTGGCGCAGTCCGCATGGAGATCGAAGATGGTGTCCCAGTGAGCAACTCCTGGAACATCGAACATCTTCGTAAGTTTTACCCATGAGGCGCGGTTGCCGAGCCTCCCGGCAAACCACCTTTTGTAAGAGCCTTGCCGACAAGGCATGTAACCCTTTGTACGAAGCCAGGCGCAGGCCCTGAGCATAAATAAATGAAGCGCTGGCGCCCTAAGTTTTAGCATGCATGCTAGGTTAAGTCTCTCTTTGGTAGGGTTGATAGTTCCCGGTGGCAACTAACCCCTAGCATAGAGGTCGGGTGTGTGTCTTTCCGTCCTTTCCAGTCCTTTCTTTGGTTCGCAGGCTGCACAGGCGTTTCTGCTAAGCCATTTAAGGGCAGGGAGACGGGTCGACATCCCCGACCCCGGCAAGCCATTGTCGGGGGGCTGCAGATTCAAGCACCCGACCACGGCAAGCCAAGGTTGCCGGGGGCTGCAGATCCAGATAAGTCCTTTATCCCCTGTTATGCATTTCCGTGTGGAATTGGGACGTATGAAGCCTCGTTTATTCCTAGGCCACCGTGCTCCCCCTTTCCTGTGCCCAAGAACTATTCCCTGGGCCAGAACTTGGTTGTAGTTGCGGTGACAAGGAACCAAACGAACACTACCGGAACTTGGTTGTAGGTCGAAGGGCCTAACTCTACTTCGCCCATGCCTCCGCCGAGAGCGTGAGTATGGTCGTGGATGAAGTGAGGGGATGGCAAGGCCTGTTGCCGGGCGACAATGTTTATCTTAAAAATAACAAGGATTCATTCCTTGGCATGGGCCTCGCTCGCGCACAAAGAACCCGGCAAGCACCCTTTTTCATTAATACATTCCAAACAGGTACAGTTCGTACAAAATGCAAACATGAGCAAGGGGATTACAAGGTTTAAATCTAACAAGTGCCCGCAGGCTTAAAAATTAAAAAAGATAAGTGCCCCGTGATCCCCGTTCTTGCTCCTTTCCTCCCAGGTGCGGCAGGTGAAGGCAAAAAGGAGGCGACGGGGAACGCGCCGATGGAGAGCTTGACGAGGAAGACCCTCGGCAGGGCGCGTGGTCAAGGGAGGAGGGCGACGCGGTCAGTCGGAGTCGGAGTCGGCGTCCTCCCGCTTGACGCCCTTGTTATCGCTGTCGCTGTCCTCCTCGTCACTCCCGCTTGAGGAGGAGTCTTCATCATCGGAGGTGAGTTCCCAAGTGCCCAAAGACCTTGACAGAGAGCAGGCCGTTCTCCATTAATTTGAAGTGGAGAATGAGCCCCTCCGAGAGGCTGTGGGCATGAGCGAAGGTCTTCCATCGGCGACGAAGATACCTGACGTGAGGGGCGGGGAAGTCGACGTCGACCCGTATGCTGGCATTCCCACAGCACCTCATATGCAACCTGAGAGCCTGTGGCGGGTTGAGCTCCATCGCCCGAGCAAATGGAGTAGGGAGACGAAGACGACGACGCACTGGCCGGTGCATCCTGATGACGAACTCGCGGGGCTGGTCTCCGACGTGGCCCTCCATTGGGGGAGGGGCCGCTGGCAGAGGCGAGGCCGGTGTGCCGCCCCGTCCTCCTCTTCCCCGAGCGCCACAGCGGCCTCGGCCTCGCCCCTCCCCCTTCCTCTCATGGCCGGGCTCTGCCGCCATGAGCTCTTGGGAAGGAGGGGCGCGCTCTCGAGCAGAGACCCTCGTCGCCGCCATCGTAGTGCCGGCGCGCCCTCTCGCCATAGCAGAAGGAAGGAAGGATCCAAGGTGGAAGAAGATGAATGATGAAAGATTGGGGGTGCCATCCCCCTCACCTTCTTATAAAGGGGCGGGGCCGGGGCCCGGCTGCCCCACTTAACCAATCCGGCCACCGGGGGCGCAGGGAATCGAGACTGACCCGCTGCTCCAACCGGCGATGACCCGGTTCCCCGCCTTGTCATTTAAGGCCCGTGCCCCCCGCGTCCACCGCCTACCATCTTCGAGGCATGGGGGACACGTAGCGAGCAAGCCGAAATCAAGGAGACGAGTGAGGCGACCGCTCTCCACCCCGTGATCGTGGGGCACGGGCGCCTTGAAGGCCACGAGTCGAGTCCACTTAGTAAATAAGTCGCGCCCCTACGTTTTCCTATTTTTTATGGGGAAGGCGCGAGCCGCCTCTTTACTACGATGTGACGCATGAGGGCAGCAACCGCCCCACGCATGACCCCCACGTCACGCATGACCCCCAGGTCACGCATTCAACGCGGGTCGTGGGGAAGCGCAACGAGCGAGGGAGTTACTACGGTAAAAACTCCGCCGCACGCGCGCCCGCGCACAGTTCTGGGTCTGGCCCAATAACGCCCCGCGCTTATATGTGGCCCAGGCCGGGGGGCTCCTGTCGGTGTACAAAAGTAGGGGTCCCTTTTTTCACCCCTTTACTTGTGCGCGGGCAGTCGCAGCCCCACGCCCCTGGCCACGCTTGGCGGGGAAGAGGAAGCAAAGACACAAGATGGGTGAAACAACGCCAAGCCGGAAACACAAAGAGCAGAAGGGCGAGGTGAACTCCCCTGGCAAGGGCCTTGCCGGGGCGGCCTCCACAGCCCCGGCAAGACCCTTGCCGGGGCAGCTTGCCCAACGCCAGCAGGGCTGCCCCCCTCGAGCCTGAGAGATCCGACGTCCTCAGCCACATTGGAACCAAAGCTCGGGAGGCGCCTCCGTGGTGGCATGCAGATCTTTGTGAAGACCAGAAGCATACAAGACTAGGTGAATAACCAGAAGACGAAGATCCAAGGCAAGATCCTTGCCAAGGATACCCACGAGACCCCCGGCAAGACCTTGCCCGGGACGACCACGATGCCACGGCAAGACCCTTGCCAGAGCCCGAGCAAGACTCTTGCCGAGGACATCCGCGGGGCCGCAGCCAGGCCCACATCTGCCAAGACTCCGCCATCGTTCCCATGTAGCTGCCAGCCCACCAACTAGGCGAGCACCTGCGTGGCGACGTGCGGCCTCTAGACCAACTCAGCAAGCACCTGCGTGGTGGCATGCAGATCTTCGTGAAGGCTCTGCCACCACACCAACTCAGCAGCCAGCCAGCCAGCGTGGCACTACCCGCCTCGTCAGTTTGGATGCGCGTCGAAGCCAGGCGAGGCGGCGACAGCTGGGACGAGCTTCCTTGTCGTCCCCGATAAAGCAAGAAGGGCACGTCGGCACCGCATTAAATGCATTTATCCTACGGTGCCAGAGGATAGACTTGACCACTGTATAGCTTGCCACCTCCTATGTGCCACTGTGGCAGCCCCTTTGTCTATAAAAGGAGGCCCGCGGCGTACTGGGAGAGGATTCAGACTTTTTGGACCCTGCACACCTTGTAGCTAGTCCAAGAACACCAAATAAACAGAAACCAGTAGGAGTAGGGTATTACGCGTCACTTGAGGCCCGAACCTGGATAATCCCCCCGCATTGATCTCTCAATCCCGCTCTTTCCACAGCCCCACGCCCGCCAACCGTAGCAAAAGGGATTCCTCGTGATCCCGTAGGTGTCGTTTCCCCCGACATAATCAAAACAAAGCTTTTACGAAACATATCGTTCATGCTATGATGCAATCTTATGAAGAAAAGCTTGAATTGGAAGTTTCTATCCCTAGAAAACTTTATGATGAGTGGGAACCTACTATTAAGATTAAGATTAAAGATTATGAATGCTATGCTTTGTGTGATTTGGGTGCTACTATTTCCATGATTCTGAAAACTTTATGTGATGTGTTAGGTTTCCGTGAATTTGATGATTGTTCCTTAAATTAGCATCTTGCGGATTCCACTATTAAGAAACCTATGTGAATAATTAATGAAGTGTGGTTTTCAGCAAGGTATTCTCTGCAAGCACTGAAATTATCGGTAACAGATAGTTGTGTGGTAAGATAATTCGTAACGGGTAACAAGTAACAAAATTAAATAAGGTGCAGCAAGGTGGCCCAATCCTTTTTGTTGCAAAGGAAGAGCCTGGACGAACTCTTATATAAAGCAAAGCGCTCCCAAGGACACATGGGAATTGTTGTCAAGTTAGTTTTCATCATGCGCATATGATTCACGTTCGTTACTTTGATAATTTGATATGTGGGTGGACTGGTGCTTGGGTGCTGCACTTCCTTGGACAAGCTTCCCACTCATGATTAACCCCTCTCGCAAGCATCCGCAACTACGAAAGAAGAATTAAGATAAATCTAACCATAGCATGAAACATATGGATCCAAATCAGCCCCTTACGAAGTAACGCATAAACTAGGGTTTAATTTTTTGTCACTATAGCAACCCATCATCTACTTATTACTTCCCAATGCAATCCCCTAGGCCCAAATAATGGTGAAGTGTCATGTAGTCGACGTTCACATAACACCACTATAGGATAGACAACATACATCTCATCAAAATATCGAATGAATACCAAATTCACATGATTACCTATAACAAGACTTCTCCCATGTTCTGAAGAACAAACGTAACTACTCACAAAGCATATTCATGTTCATAATCAGAGGACTATTAATTATCATTAAGGCTCTGAACATATGATCTTCCACCGAATAAACCAACTAGCATCAACTACAAGGAGTAATCAACACTACTAGCAACCCACACGTACCAATCTGATGTTTTGAGACAAAGATCGGATAGTAGAGATGAACTAGGGTTTGAGGGGAGATGGTGCTGGTGAAGATGTTGATGGAGATTGACCCCCTCTCGATGAGAGGATCATTGGTGATGACGATGGCTTCGATTTCCCCCTCCAGGAGGGATGTTTCCCCGGTAGAACAGCTCCGCCGGAGCCCTAGATTGGTTCTGCCCAGGTTCCGCCTCGAGACGGTGGCGCTTCGTCCTGAAAGCTTCCTTCTTATTTTTTCAGGTCAAAACACACCATATAGCAGAAGATGGGCATAGGGGGCCTGCCAAGTGGCCCACAAGGTAGGGGGCGTGCCCAGGGGGTAGGGCGCGCTCTCCACCCTTGTGGATGGCAGGTGGCCCCCCTCTGGTACTTTCTTCGCCCAATATTTTTATATATTCCAAAAATATTCTCCGTGAAGTTTTAGGACTTTTGGAGTTGTGTAGAATAGGTCTATAATATTTGCTCCTTTTCCAGCCAAGAATTCTAGGTGCCCACATTCTCCCTCTTCATGTAAACCTTATAAAATAAGAGAGAAAAAGCATAAGTATTGTGATATAATGTGTAATAACAGCCCATAATGCAATAAATATCAATATAAAAACATGATGCAAAATGGATGTATCACATAGTAGTGCATGCCCGCCAGCGTCCATGGCTAAGCGGCGCAGATGGGCGGTCCTCCTCGACCATTCCTACTGACATGTAGTATTAGAGGAAAGTTCTGCCTCCAGAACCATACTTTCCACTGGGCCGAAAACGTCACGTGCAATATTGACTTGAAGTTCGTCAAAAACTAGCGTTAAATACAAGATTCCCACCTTTCCGAAGAAGCAAATGATAAGGTTAAATGGTCGTTCCTCCAACAAGCCTTACGTATGAAGGGATTCGATGATGCCTGAAGGAAACAGATCGATTCATTTGTAAAAAAGGCAGCATCAGGATTAAAGTAAATGATGACATAGGTCATTTCTTCCAGACGCATAAGGGTCTCAGGCAGGGGGACCCAATTACTCCTATCCTGTTCAACATAGTGGCGGAGATGTCGGCAATTCTTATAGGAAGAGCGAAAGAACACGGCCAAGTAGGAGGACGAGTACCACATCTAGTAGATGGTGGGGTGTCCATACTACAATACGCTGATGATACTATAATTTTCATGGAACATGATTTGGCAAAGGCCAGAAATATGAAGTTTGTGTTATGCCTATTTGTACAATTATCGGGATTGCAGATTAACTTTAACAAAAGTGAATTGTTCTACTTTGGGGGAGCCAAAGATAAACAAGATGCTTATAAACAACTGTTTGGATGCGAATTGTACCCTACCATTTAGTTATCTGGGCATACCAATTCACCATCGTAGGCTACCTAACAAGGAGTGGAAGTTTATTGAAGATCGATTTGAGAAAAAACTAAGCTATTGGAAGGGCAATCTTATGTCATATGGAGGTCGGTTAGCACTAATAAACTCAGTGCTCACGAGTATACCGATGTTCTTACTGTCTTTCTTTGAAGTACTTATAGGGGTATGAAAAAGGTTAGACTTTTATCAATCATGATTCTTTTGGCAGGATGATGATATAAAGAGGAAATACAGGCTTACTAAGTGGCATATCATTTGTAGGCCAAAGGACCAAGGTGGTCTCTGGATTGATAATTTAGAGGTAAATAATAGATGTCTTCTAGGCAAATGGTTCACTACTAGGGAAAAGCCTATACACAGAGGTATAGCAGTAGCGCTGGTAGGGCGCTACTGCTACTTTTTAGTAGCGCGTTGCAGGAAAGCATGCTATAGCTACAACTATAGCAGTAGCGCGTGTGCAGCGAACATCGCTACCACTATAAATCCCACCGTGTTGGCAGTAGGCTAGGAATAGTAGTAGCGGTTCCGCACAAAGCGCGCTACCACTATGGTCGTTATTGCAGCGCGTTTCCTGCGTAGAGCGCTACTGCTAAGAAAGAAAAGAAAAATGAAAAAAAAGTAGAAAAGTAGAAAAGCAAATGAAAATGAAAGAAGTAGGAAACAGAGAAATGAAAAAAAAGAAAATTTAAGGATAAGCAAAAGAAATAACTGCTTCCTATAGCAGTAGCGTGCTTTGCTAAAATGCGCTATAGCTAATTTAGCTATAGCGCGTTTCCGAAACAGCGCTACTGCTAGTTCGACTTAACCACCTCAAAATTTTACTAAGTCCTGCTTCCCCCCTCTCTCCCCCTGTTCCCCTAACTCCTCCGTCGCCGCCACCCAAGCCTAAGCCTGCCCTCACCGCCGCCGCCCTCAACCTCACCACCGCCGCCGCCCGCCGCACACCCTCGACGCCGCCCTCGACCCCGGATTTGACGCTGCCCCGACCCCAACCTCGACGCCGCCCCCGACCCCGACCTCGACCTCGACGCCGCCCTCCGCTGCGCGCTCCAGCCCCGACCCCGACCTCGACGCCGCCTGCCCCTCACTCGCCGCAGGCACCCGTGGTGAGCACACCTGCTCCTCCCCCTCACCTACCTCTATCTAGGGTTCTTCAAATTTTAGTTGCATCAAATTAGTTAGGGTTCATCTATGGGTGGAAACGAATCGGATGCAGATGTTTTCTTAGATGATGTTTTCTTAGATGATGAATAAACACTATTGTAATGCATAATAATACGAGTAAAATTTGACCACTTATTTCACTTTTAAGTTGGATAATTGGAATATTCGCTACCACTTTCCACCCCTAGGTTCATCAAATTAGATGGTAATTAGGGCAGTAGTTCCTAGGTAGCTATGGCATTTAGCTGTAAACAAAAAATAGAATTATTTTTATTTTCAAAAACTCGGTTAAACTAAATGTTGCTATGTAAACAAAAAACAAGATTGTTGTTATATGATATATGTCATTGATGTTCATTTGCATATTCCATTATTGTTGATTATATCTTTTCATTGAAGTGGCCATGTTATATGCAAATTCCTCAATAGTGTTTGCTCATGTTATATCTTTTCATTGAAGTGGTTTGATTGTGCCCAAGTGGCTTTGTTGTTTCTAGGGAATGAAGCCGAGTGGCCTATGTTTTGCTGGAATGTTGATTCATTTCTATTCCGGCAAATTTTAGGTTCTCGATTTGTCCAGTTTTTAGCAAAAGTCATGCCGAAATATTCCGTGAATTTCGGCATGACTTGTGCTACAAACTAGGACATATCGAGTGCCCGGGATTTCCCGCACCGGGAAGGAGTCAACGTTCCTGCAAAGCATAGGCCTTTTTTATGTCATTATTCATTTTATTAGGTATAGAATTAATTGACTAGATTTAATCGTAAGAACTAGGTACTAGTTTATTTTTATTTATAATAAGTTTAGTTTTAGTAAGAACTAGTTGAATTAATAGAACTAGTTGAGTATGTCACATTTGTTGTTATTTTTTAGTTAAAGCAATTATTCCCGCATCGACGTCGACGATGCCTATCCCGCATCCTCGTTGTCGTTGACTCGGCGGAGGACACCTGCTTGACCAGATGGGCCATGTCCGGGACTGGGCTCCATCGGGCTGGTACTGGGAGGCGCTACCTACCGGGGGCGCACGTTGGTGAGGAGTCAGCCCATCGTTGACCCGAACCTTCTTTGGTGGCGGTCGCGTGGGCCAGTTGCGGTCCAGTGGCTCGAGGACCCCGTGGAGCTGGTACGTCACTGTGTCAGGGAGGAGAACGTGCACGTCCGTTTCTACTTGTTTGAGTTGGAGCACATGTTCTCCAATACCTGGCAGGTTCTTTGGGCAGATGACCGGAGATATGATCCAGTGATGGTTCCTTCTCTTTGGGTGTCCACCGCCCGCGCGGATACCAATTGTGGGCTAGGGTTTTAGTTTTATTAGTGATGTTATATGTATGATACTATTCGGGATGTATTAGTGATAATATTCGATGATGTACGGACGCATGAGATGATTTACTTTTGCTTATTGAATGCATGCTAATTTGAATACTTATTTATTTTACGATTTGGTTTTGCTTATTGAATGCTCATGTCAATATGAGTCCTATAAGTTATTTTGAAATGTATATCTTGTGTTGCTCAAATAGGAAATATCGAGTGCATCGGATTTGTGTGTTGAGTATCCTGGTAGTTGCCTTCGATCGATTTTCAATTAATGTTTCAACTATGAACATAGGAAATGTCTGACGACGAAAAGGATTTCGGTATTTGCGAATACTGTGAAGACGAGCACGGCATGTGCGACAGAATCTTCCTAGATGATGATAGGCGCTTCAGCATCAAGCTGGACGAGAACTTCGAAGTGGATACAGTAAGTCATAATGACAAGTCTTTTTTCGTAGTTAAGCATGACATCTGCTTCAACTTATAATTTAAATTTTTTACTACTCTACTAGCGTATCCCCGGCCATGCAAGAGTTCTTGTCTTGGATAAGATAGGTTTCAGTCCTATGCAAACTACTACGGAGGTAAAGAGAGTTAACTTGAAGACCGAGCATGGTTATACTTTCCACGCAAAATTATACAACGCAGACACCTACACCTATTTTGAATGCAAAACTTGGCAAGCACTATGCAAGGCTTATGCATTTGAGCCTGATATGTTTATCACCCTTCATATTCGTCCCGAGGATGATATTGAAGGAAATAGAGACATCTGCGTCGATGTGCAGACGCCTCCAGTTATACCATTATGTGACTTTCTCAACCTTATTTATGTCTTCGATATTGTTTATTCAAAAATAGTTGACAACTAATTTCTATTGATAGCTTACTTCCATTCAAGCAAACATGTCCGGCGCTTGGTAGACATGACCGTCCACAGTCCCGGGGCTGAACTAAACTGCGAGGAGATAGGTCATTATGTTTCATGGCTTGAGAATCTTCATACTGTCAAGACAAATTATTTTCCTGGACTTAAAAATCTTAGTACTCAAAACGTGCGACCAATAGTGTTCATACCGAACTAGGTAACATCTATTTAGGAAAGATGGTAACATTTTTACTATTTGTCCTCAGTGCATCTTTTGCATACATTATTTTTTAAGCTAAACTTCATTGCTAAGTATGTTACTATACGATGTTCTTCAACAGGGACTCCCGATGAATGTTGTGCCTCATTGGATCGAGACTAAAGGTCGCATGAGAATTGTTAGCTTACGGCCAAGATTTCCTACAACGCACTTTAGTGCATTCAGGATTTCTAATAGCAAGGAATGCTTAATAGTGAAAGACTGGAGCAAAATTGTGAACGATCGCAGAGAAGTACTAGGGGGCAGCAATCAGAAGCGCAGCCCAGGATTAGGAGACAGGTTCATCTGCATGCTCCAACTTGATGAAGCAGGAGTGTTACACATGTTTTATGCTATTTTACCTGAGAGAGAGTAGTAGGAGTGATTAGCTAGCTAGAAATGAGTTATGATGATTAAATAGCTAGTGTTGGTGGTAATGACTATGATGATTATTATTAGCTAGTGTTGGTGGTGATTAGATAGCTACCGCAGCTAGTGTTGGTGGTGATTAGCTAGCTAGAATGAGTTTGAAGATGATTATATGTGCTACACTATGACTATGATGATTAAATAGCTACTATTGGTGGTAATTACTATAATGATGATTAAATAGCTTGTGTTGGCGGATTAGATTCAAGTGGAGGCAACATGTGGTGCACATCGAAAGTACTACTAGTCCAAACTAGATCAAGTTTGGATTAGTAGTATACTTTTGACATGCACCACATGTTGCCTCCACTTGAACCTAATCCACCTTCATTTGACACACTGTTATGGACATATTGATATAACAACCTCATAATTGGTATTGTACCAAAATTTGTATAACGGCGTATAAATACACTAAAAATTAAAAAATGAGAAAAAGAATACTAGTAGCGATGGAGAGTAAACACGCTACTACTAGCTATATTAGAAGTAGCGCGGGAGTGAACAAACGCTACAGCTATATGTCTTAGCAGTAGCGCATGTCGCACGCGCTACTGCTAAGGAATAGCTGTAGCACCTTACTAGTAGCGCGGTGTCCCGCGCTACTAGTGGGCATTAAACCCGCGCTACTACTAGGGTTTTCCCTAGTAGTGGTTACATATTTTATGTAATAAGTACCTACGAACCAAGACCTTGCCCTAGGTTACCGTTAGACCCAATGATTCACCTTGATGGAAGGGGTTAATGAGAACGAGAGCATCTTTCTTCCATAGGACTAAATTCATCATTGGAAACGGTGATTCGACTAGATTCTGGGAGGATACATGGTTAGGGGGGACGCCTTTAGCCACGCAGTATCTGCCTCTCTATAATATTTTACAGCGTAAGGAAGCTTATGTTGCTACGGTATTACAGTCTACTCCTCTAAATATTCAATTCTGGAGAACATTAGTAGGAGACCGATGGGAAGCTTGCTACATGTGGTAAGAAGGTTGATTGATGTTCATCTTTCTTATGTGCCTGATAGTATACACGAGAGGTTAACCATGAACGATATCTTCTCGGTGAAATTGATGTATGTAGATCTAACTGACTCTGGTCCAATCGTGAAATCAATACATATTTGGAAGATCAAGGAACCGTGAATCAAAGTCTTCATGTGATTTGTTCACAAGGAGGTGATTTTAACTAAGGATAACTTGGCAAAGCGCAATTGGGAGGGGAGACAAAGATATTGTTGTTGCGATCAAGATGAAACTATTAAACACCTCTTTCTCGACTCCCGATGGCCAAAATTTTATGGCATTCAATTCATACAGCCTTTAACATTACCTCTCCAAATAGCATTCACACGTTCTTTGGGACGTGGCTAAATGGAGTAGAGTCAAATACTACAAGACATATTCGGATAAGAGTACGCCACATGGACGACCTCAAGAGTGGCCAAACACCAGCCCCCACCATCTTCATGGACGCCAAGGCGTCGGGCTATGAGGTGTCATCGCCGTACCAACAAATCGGACACCAGGAACCCCCTCAGACTATCTTGCCGCAGCCCCACCGCCCATGGAGCACAACACGCTGCTGATACGTCTCCAACGTATCTATAATTTTTTATTGTTCCATGTTGTTATATTATCAATCTTGGATATTTTATAATCATTTTATAGTCATTTTATATCATTTTTTGGTACTAACCTATTGACATAGTGCCAAGTGCCAGTTGTTGTTTTCTGCATGTTTTAAACATCGCAGGAAATCAATACCAAACGGAGTCCAAATGCAACGAAACTTTACGGAGATTTTTTTGGACCAGAAGACACCCAATGGGCCAAGGCTGCGCCTGGGGCGCTCCGATTGGAGCACAACCCACTAGGGCGCGCCAGGATGCCCAGGCGCGCCCTGGTGGGTTTTGCCCACGTCGGGTGCCCACCATACCGCCACTTTGCTCTATAAATACCCCAATATTCCACAAACCCTAGGGGAGTCGACGAAAATCAATTCCAGTCGTCGCAGAGTCCAGAACCACCAGATCCAATCTAGACACCATCACGAATGGGGTTCAACACTTCCATTGGTGCCTCTCCGATGATGCGTGAGTAGTTCTTTGTAGACCTTCGGTCCATAGTTAGTAGCTAGATGGCATTTTATTCTTATTTATATTATTTTGCGTTCGATCTATCAATCTACTACAATTTATTCACGTCTGTTTTGCCAATTTCTGGCACCGTTACCCGAAAGGGATTGACAACCCCTTTAATACGTAGGGTTGCGAGTAGTTGTTATTTGTGTGCAGGCGCCACTTACGTGTTGTTGCTTGGTTCTCCTACTGGTTCGATAACCTTGGACTCATCACTTAGGGAAATACCTACCGTTGCTCTGTTGCATCATCCCTTCCTCTTTGGGGAAATACCAACGTAGCTTCAAGCCGCATCAAAAGGAATTTTTGGCGCGGCTGCCGGGGAGGATCTTCAGCATATACCAGGTTTCTAATCACAAATCTGATCTCCTCGCAATTTACATTATTCGCCATTTGCCTCTCATTTTCCCCTCCCCAACTTCACAAAAATTTGCCGTTTTTATTCGCCCTCTTTTTCGTTCACCTTTTTCTCGTCAGATCTATTGTTTGCTTGTGTTGCCATGTGCCTTCTATATTGTTGCATCTTCTCTTGCTAAAAATCTATTGATTTGGATCCCCATCCACTTGCTAATCTTTTGAAAAGATCCAATCATGATGAACCAATTTCTAGTGAGTTGAGTGCACTAGATTATCTTTATGAAGTTTTGCTTGAGATTCATGAATCTAAAAATTGTGATTAAAAAATTTTATGAAGTGATTCACGATAGCTCCCGGAATGAAAAGCATGATTGCAATGATTTTACTATAAATTCTATTAATGAAAATCATGCTAATAATATGCAAAACCCCAAGCTTGGGGATGCTAATTTTGCTATGACCACTATTTGTTGCAATGATCATGATTGGGGTGATTCTTCTTATCATCTTGTAAATTTATTCAAGCCTCATGATGATTATGTTATTTGCAATAATTTTGAAAGTGGGTTTGGAAAAGTGTCAACTTTTAGGTAAAAATAATCCCACCTATTTGGAGAGTGTTCAATCTTATGAAATTTTGTAGTAGCGCTTCTTTTATAGCTAGCAGTAGCGCTTGTACAAGCGCTACCACTAAGGCGCTATAGCTAACTGTTAGCAGTAGCGCTGGAAAGCCAGCGCTACTGCTATTCCTAGTGAGCTGTAGCGCTTGTACCGGAAAGCACTACTGATAATAGTAAGTAGCAGTAGCGTTTCTTTTAGGAAAGCGCCGCTGCTATCTTTTCCTATATTTTAAAAAATACAGCTTATTTTTGTTGTGGTTTGATATACAGTACTTTCATCATATGATTTTATGACCATGATTAGTTATTATATATAACAGTGGTGAAATGAACGTGGAGTAGATTCAAGTGGAGGCAACATGTGGTGCATGTCAAAAGTACTACTAATCCAAACTTGATCTAGTTTGGATTAGTAGTACTTTCGATGTGCACCACATGTTGCCTCCACTTGAATCTAATCCAAGTTCATTTCACCTACTGATATATATAATAACTCATCATGCTCATATAACAACTTAGCATCATGCATCATCAATCATAATAATAAATAACTCATCAATGGTATCATAATAACAAGTCCTACTCATCATCATCGATCATACAACTTCTACTCGATACCATAATAACAAGTCATACTCATCATCATCATAGTCATCTAACCAATCCTACTTAATTGTTCTTAGCACATGATCCTGAGTATTAGCTAGGACCTAAATACCCTCTCTAAGGTAAAATAGCGTAAAACAAAATAGGCCCTGACTCTCCATTATGGAGAATGGAGATGATCTTGACTCAAATTCTTGCACTTCGCACAATGTTGCTTCCAAGTAGCTCCCTACGATTGACCAGACATTTTTCCAATCTTTCATTGTCATGTCTTCATCCCTTTTAGAAATCTGGTATGGACAGGAGTGATTCGTAGGATGACCTGGCCGTAAGTTCAAAACATCAAGGCGACCTTTCTGAAACATCAGATGAGGCACACAATCCTTCGGGATTTTCTGTTGGAAAACATAGTAATGACTTCGTAGTTAGGAATGTAATTGAATTTTAGAAGAATTTATGCAAAAGATGCACGGATGTCGTAATAGTAAAAAATCTTACCATGACATCTCCATGGATGTTACCATAGTTCAACATGTGCATTAGTGGCACGTATTGACCATAATGTGGAGGAGTTTGATAATAGATATTGTAATTCTCAAGATCAGTAATAAATGAGATCAGATGATTTTTCTCCTGATAAGTTAATTCTGAGCCATCGGTGTAGTAGGTTCTATCAACCATCTTCCACACATTCTTTTAAGAATGAAAATAAGCTATCAATGGAAATAAGTTGTCAACTATTTTGAAATAAACAATATAAATTTCTTAATAACTATGTTTGAGAAACTCACATAGCGGTAGAATTGGAAGTGTATCAACAAGGACCCAAATGTCCAAATTGTCTTGGGCGATGTCAGGATCACCAAGATCCAAGGTGACAAGCATACCATCATGAAAATCATACATCTTGCAAAGTGCTTCCCAATTCGGGCAACCAAAATGGGACACGCTCTCATAATTATATAGTTTTACATCAAAATCCATACCATGATGGGTCCTTAGGCAAATTTTCTTTGTTTCCATACTTTCATGATCATCAAAATCCATCCTCTCCAAGACATAACGTCTTGCATGGCATGGGATAAGCTAGTCGAATTGTAAAAGACGAAAATTACACGTTGAAGTAGTACAGGTCGTGATTAATTATGAAAAAAAATGTCGTCGTTGCGTACCATTTCAACATCGAAGGTCTCCTGGAGCTTAATGCCGAAGCGCCAACCCTCGTCCAGGTGAGGCCTGTCGCATAGACCCCGGTCGTCGTTGCACCAGTCGCACTCCCCCGGGAGACTTTCCTTGTCCGATGACGACATTTCCTAGGTTCATACAATTCAAAGAGTAAACTATCGGTCTGCCGAGTCTTTTCTTGAAAACTCTCAGCTCACGTGGTGTATATATTCGACCGTCGGTGATGGTCGCTCCTCCGTTCGTCCCCGAGTGCATTACACCAAAATGTCTAGCACATGGGAACGAAGGAGAAGCGACCCCCATGACAACAGTCGGGACTTTCTGTCCTCTCATATGTGGTGGAGACTCTCCCTCACTGATTCCTCTCTGACATTTGCGACCGTCGGTGATGGTCGTTACTCCTCCTTCCCCTAGTGCATCACAAAGGTCTAGCACAAGGAGAAGAAGGAGAAACGACCCCCACGACAACAGTCGTGATTCTTCGTCCTCTCTCATATATGGTGGATACACTCCCTCACTGATTTTTTAACTGACGGGGATGGTCATTATTCCTCCTTCCCCTAGTGCATAACAAAGGTCTACCACAAGGAGAAGAAGGAAAAACGACCCCCACGACAACAGTCGGGATTCTTCTTCTCTCATATATGGTGCAGACTTTCTCCCCCACTCATTTGTTCACTGTCATGTATGGAGCCTCGACAGACTTAAAGTCAACCCGAAATGTCTTTTAGTTATTTTTCTAGAAAATCTAGGCCACTCGATATTTCCTACATATTCTAGCACAAGTCATGCCAGAATTCATGGAAAAATCCGGCATGACCTTTGCTAAAAAAGGACATATCGAGCGCCTGAAATTTGCCAGAACGGAAATTAATCAACACTCCGGCAAAACATAGGCCACTCAGTGGTGTAACCTACAAACATGGCCGGCCACTTGGGCAAGCACATATCCTATTTGAGCAACACAAGATATACATGTTTATATCTACATCATATGAGCATTCAAACTTCATGGTCATTGCATTTCAATGGTTGAAAATATGAAAAAAAACATTTCAAAATATCTTATAGGACTCATATTGACATGGAGATTTGGCTGGTCTCACCTCGAGGTCGGAGGGGGTCGGTGACGGGGACGACGACGGGGATGATGGAGGGGCTCCTTGATTTCTGCATGAACAAAAACCCTATAAGCTATCAACTAATCAAATGCATATGCCTTGCATAGTGGGGTCCAATTTGAGCATTCAAAGTAGGAGTACTTCTCCAATTTGAGCATTCAATAAGCAAAACCAAATCGTAAAATAAATAAGTATTCAAATTAACATGCATTCAATAAGAAAAACTAAATCATCTCTTGCGTCCGTACATCGTCGAATATTATCACTAATACATCTTGAATAGTATCATACATATAACATCACTAATATAGCTAAAACCCTAGTGAACGACGGGTATCGGCGTGGGTGGTGGACACCCAAAGAGAAGGAACCATCACAGGATCATAGCTCCAGTGAGATCCCTGAAGAACCTGCCAGGTATTGGAGAACCTGCCCTCCAATGCAACCATGTAGCGACGGACATGCTCATCCTCCTCGCTGACATGGTGACGTACCACCGCCGCGGGGGATGAAAGCCTCCGCACCGTCACTGGCCCACGCGACCACCACCAAAGAAGGTTCGGGTCAATGACGGGCTGGCTCCTCACCAAGCTGCGCCCCCCGGAAGGTAGCACCTCCCAGTACCAGCCAGGCGGAGCCCAGTCTCGGACATGGCCCCTCTGATCAAGCAGGTGTCCTCCGCCGAGTCGACGGCGAGGATGCGGGATAGGAATCATCCACGTCGATGCGTGAATAATTGCTTTAACTAAAAAAATAAACTAGTTTTATTAATTTTCTTACTAAAAATAAACTAGTTCTATAGTAAAATTTTAATTAGATCATCTAATCTCATATACCTAAATTTTCTTACTAAAAATAAACTAGTTCTATTAATTCAACTAGTTTAACTAAGCACTTACTATAAATAAAAATAAACTATTACTTACTAAAAATAAACTAGTTCTATTAATTTTCTTACTAATTCTATTAAACAATTACTAAAAAACAGTAAAAAACTATTGATTTTTTTCTCTAAACTATACACTACTACCCTATATTAACATCTACTTAGTTAGTTAACCTAATTAACATATACTTAGTTACCTAACCTACTTCCCTAACTAAAAAACATCTAATTAACAGTACCACTACTGCCCTAACCTAATTAAAATCTACTTAGTTAACCAAATTAGTTAACCAAACATTAAAAAACATCTAATTAACCTATTTAGTAAACCAAATTAATCTAGCTAGTTCACTTAGTTAACCTAATTAACCTAGAGGGAGGAGGAGGGAGGAGGAGTACTCAGTTGAAGACGGCCAGCACGGGGGGCGGCCGGTGGGGGAGGAGGGCTGGCGTGGGAGGTCGGCAGGTGCGGGAGGAGGCCGGCGCGGGGGACGGTGGCCAGCGGGGGAGGAGAGCCGGCGCAGGCGAGGGCGGTCGGCGGGAGAACACCAGCGCGGGCGAGGGCGGTCGGCGGGAGAAGACCGGCGCGGGGGACGACGGCAGCGATGGCGCACGGCGGAGGCGCGCGAGTGAGAGTGTGTGAGGGGGAGTGAGGTCGAGCATGGGCCGTGGGCCTAGATAAGGAGCCCGTAGTACTAGCGCTTGTATGTAGAAAGTGCTACTGCTACGTTCAATAGTATTAGCGCTTTCTACATAAGAGTGCTACTACTATGCCTGGCGTGCCGGCAACGGTCTAGCAGTTGTAGTAGTAGCGTGTTTTATGAACACAACGCTACTGGTAAGTGCATAGGAGCAGCGCTTACCATGTGCAAGCGCTCCTGACAAGTAGTAGCAGCGTTTTCTTATAAAAAGCGCTCCTACTAAGCTCCAGTGTATAGGCATTTCCCTAGTAGTGGATGCATGCTGGATAGCGGTCGATGTGTGGAGTAATAGTAGTAGATGCAGGTGATACTTCTCCGACATATCTATAATTTGTGAAGTATTCATGCTATTATATTGTCTGTTTTGGATGTTTGTGGGCTTTATTAAACACTTTTATATTATTTTTGGGACTAACCTATTAACCCAGAGCCCAGTGCCAGTTTCTGTTTTTTCCCTTGTTTCAGTGTTTCGCAGAAAAGGAATATCAAACATAGTCCAAAAGGAATGAAACCTTCGGGAGCGTGATTTTTGGAACGAACGTGATCCAGGAGACTTGGAGTTGAAGTCAAGGAAGCTTCGAGGTGGCCACGAGGCAGGAAGGCGCGCCTGCCCCCCTGGGCGCGTCCCCCACCCTCGTGGGCCCCTCGTGGCTCCCTGACCGACTTCTTTCGCCTATATATATCCATATACCATAAAAACATCGGGGAACAGAATAGATCGGGACTTCCGACGCTGCAAGCTTCTGTAGCCTCCAAAAACCAATCGGGACCCTGTTCCAGCACCCTGCCGGAGGGGGAATCCCTCACCGGTGGCCATCTTCATCATCTCGGCGCTCTCCGTGATGAGGAGAGAGTAGTTCACCCACGGGGCTGAGGGTATGTACCAGTAGCTATGTGTTCGATCTCTCTCTCTCTCTCTCTCGTGTTCTTGATTTGGCACGATCTTGATGTATCGCGAGCATTGCTATTATAGTTGGATCTTATGATGTTTCTCCCCCTCTACTCTCTTGTAATGGATTGAGTTTTCCCTTTGAAGTTATCTTATCGGATTGAGTCTTTAAGGATTTGAGAACACTTGATGTATGTCTTGCATGTGTGTATCCGTGGTGACAATGTTGGGGAACGTAGCAGAAATTCAAAATTTTCTACGCATCACCAAGATCAATCTATGGAGTAATCTAGCAACGAGGGGAAGGGGAGTGCATCTACATACCCTTGTAGATCGCGATGCGGAAGCGTTGCAAGAACGCGGATGAGGGAGTCGTACTCGTAGCGATTCAGATCGCGGTTGATTCCGATCTAAGCACCGAAACAATGGTGCCTCCGCGTTCAACACACGTGCAGCCCGGTGACGTCTCCCACGCCTTGATCCAGCAAGGAGAGAGGGAGAGGTTGGGGAAGACTCCATCCAGCAGCAGCACGACGGCATGGTGGTGGTGGAGGAGCGTGGCAATCCCGCAGGGCTTCGCCAAGCACCGCGGGAGAGGAGGAGGAGGAAGAGGGGAAGGGCTGCGCCAAAAGGAGACTTTCTCGTGTGTCTTGGGCAGCCCAAACCTCAACTATATATAGGAGGGGAGGTGGCTGCGCCCCCCTTAGGGTTTCCACCCCCAAGAGGAGGCGGCCAGCCCTAGATCCCATCAAGGGGGGCGGCCAAGGGGAGGAGAGGGGGGGCGCCCCACTAGATGGGCCCTAAGGCCCATCTGGACCTAGGGTTTGCCCCCTCCCACTCTCCCATGCGCCTTGGGCCTTGGTGGGGGGGCGCACCAGCCCACCTGGGGCTGGTCCCCTCCCACACTTGGCCCACGCAGCCTTCTGGGGCTGGTGGCCCCACTTGGTGGACCCCCGGGACCCTCCCGGTGGTCCCGGTACATTACCGATTTCACCCGAAACTTTTCCGGTGACCAAAACAGGACTTCCCATATATAAATCTTTACCTACGGACCATTCCGGAACTCCTCGTGACGTCCGGGATCTCATCCGGGACTCCGAACAACATTCGGTAACCACGTACATACTTTCCCTATAACCCTAGCGTCATCGAACCTTAAGCGTGTAGACCCTACGGGTTCGGGAACCATGCAGACATGACCGAGACGTTCTCCGGTCAATAACCAACAGCGGGATCTGGATACCCATGTTGGCTCCCACATGTTCCACGATGATCTCATCGGATGAACCACGATGTCGGGGATTCAATCAATCCCGTATGCAATTCCCTTTGTCCATCGGTATGTTACTTGCCCGAGATTCGATCATCGGTATCCCTATACCTTGTTCAATCTCGTTACCGGCAAGTCTCTTTACTCGTTCCGTAACTCACATCATCCCGTGATCAACTCCTTGGTCACATTGTGCACATTATGATGATGTCCTACCGAGTTGGCCCAGAGATACCTCTCCGTTTACACGGAGTGACAAATCCCAGTCTCGATTCGTGCCAACCCAACAGACACTTTCGAAAATACCTGTAGTGCACCTTTATAGCCACCCAGTTACGTTGTGACGTTTGGTACACCCAAAGCATTCCTACGGTATCCGGGAGTTGCACAATCTCATGGTCTAAGGAAGTGATACTTGACATTAGAAAAGCTCTGAGCAAACGAACTACACGATCTTGTGCTAGGCTTAGGATTGGGTCTCGTCCATCACATCATTCTCCTAATGATGTGATCCCGTTATCAACGACATCCAATGTCCATGGTCAGGAAACCGTAACCATCTATTGATCAACGAGCTAGTCAACTAGAGGCTTACTAGGGACACGGTGTTGTCTATGTATCCACACATGTATCTGAGTTTCCTATCAATACAATTTTAGCATGGATAATAAACGATTATCGTGAACAAGGAAATATAATAATAACCTATTTATTATTGCCTCTAGGGCATATTTCCAACAGTCTCCCACTTGCACTAGAGTCAATAATCTAGTCCACATCACCATGTGATTAACACTCATAGGTCACATCACCATGTGACCAACATCCAAAGAGTTTACTAGAGTCAACAATCTAGTTCACATCAGTATGTGATTAAACTCAATGAGTTCTGGTTTGATCATGTTATGCTTGTGAGAGAGGTTATTTAGTCAACAGGTCTGAACCTTTCAGATCCGTGTGTGCTTTACAAATATCTATGTCATCTTGTGGATGCTACCACGCGCTACTTGGAGACATTTCAAATAATTGTTCTACTATACGAATCCGGTTTACTACTCAGAGCCATCCGGATTAGTGTCAAAGTTCGCATCGACATAACCCTTTACGACGAACTCCTTTTCACCTCCATAATCGAGAAAATTCCTTAGTCCACTAGATACTAAGGATAAGTTCGACCGCTGTCATGTGATCCATTCCCGGATCACTATTGTACCCCTTGACCAACTCATGGCAAGGCACACTTCATGTGCGGTACACAGCATAGCATACTGTAGAGCCTACATCTGAAGCATAGGGGACGACCTTCGTCCTTTCTCTCTCTTCTGCTGTGGTCAGGTCTTGAGTCTTACTCAATACTCACACCTTGTAACACAGCCAAGAACTCCTTCTTTGCTGATCTATTTTGAACTCTTTCAAAATCATGTCAAGGTGTGCGTTCTTTGAAAGTATCATCAGGCGTCTTGATCTATCTCTATAGATCTTGATGCCTAATATGTAAGCAGCTTTATCCAGGTCTTCCTTTGAAAAAATCCTTTCAAACAACCCTTTATGCTTTCTAGAAATTTTACATCATTTCGGATCAACAATATGTCATTCACATATACTTATCAGAAATGTTGTAGCGCTCCCACTCACTTTATTGTAAATACAAGTTTCTAACAAACTTTGTATAAATCCAAAATCTTTGATCATCTCATCAAAGCGTACATTCCAACTCCGAGATGCTTACTCCAGTCCTTAGAAGGATCGCTGGAGCTAGCATACCTTTTAGCATCCTTAGGATCGACAAAACCTTTCTGATTGTATCACATACAACCTTTCCTTACGAAAACTGGCAAGGAAACTTGTTTCGACATCCATCTGCCAGATTTCATAAATGCAGCTAATGCCAACATGATTCCGACGGACCTAAGCATCGCTACGGATGAGCAAATCTCATCGCAGTCAACTCCTTAAAGATCCATTTACCTCAACAGCCTTACGACCATCAAGTAGTACTCTCAAAGTCTATACTTTGTTTTCATACATGGATCCTCTCGGATTTTATGGCTTCAAACCATTTGTCGGAATATGGGCCCACCATCGCTTCTCCATAGCTCGTAGGTTCAGTATTGTCCAACAACATGATATCTCAGACAGGATCACGTACCAGTCTGAAGTAGCACGCATCCTCGTTGTCCTACGAGGTTTGGTAGTGACCTGATCCGAAGTTTCATGATCACTATCATAAGCTTCCACTTCAATTGGTGTAGGTGCCACAGGAACAACTTCCTGTGCCCTGCTACACACTAGTTGAAGTGACGGTTCAATAACCTTATCAAGTCTCCACCATCCTCCCACTCAATTGTTTCGAGAGAAACTTTTCCTCGAGAAAGGACCTGTTTCTAGAAGCAATTACTTTTGCTTCCAGATCTGAAATAGGAGGTATACCCAACTGTTTTGGGTTTTTTATGAAGATGTATTTATCCGCTTTGGGTTCGAGCTTATCAGCTTGAAACTTTTTCACATAAGCATCGCAGCCCCAAACTTTTAAGAAAACGACAACTTAGGTTTCTCTAAACGGTGTCGTTTCAACGGAATTGCGTGGTGCCCCTTTTAAACTGAATGCGGTTGTCTCTAATGCCTAACCCATAAACGATAGTGGCAATTCGATAAGAGACATCATGGCATGCACCATATCCAATAGGGTGCAGTTATGATGTTCGGACACACCATCACACTATGGTGTTCCAGGCGGTATTAATTGTGAAACACTTTCCACAATGTCTTAATTGTGTGCCAAACTCGTAACCAAGATACTCATCTCTATGATCATATCATAGACATTTTATCCTCTTGTCACGACGATCTTCAATTTCACTCTGAAATTACCTGAACCTTTCAATAATTCAGACTTGTGTTTCATCAAGTAAATACACTCAGCATCTACTCAAATCATCTGTGAAGTAAGAACATAACGATATCCACTGCATGCCTCAGCACTCATTGGATTGCACACATCAAAATGTATTACATCCAACAAGTTGCTCTCTTGTTCCATCTTACTGAAAACGAGGCCTTACAGTCATCGTTGTCCAAGTGGTATGATTTGCATGTCTCAAGTGATTCAAAATCAAGTGAGTCCAAACGATCCATCTGCATGGAGTTTCTTCATGCATATATACCAACAGACATGGTTCGCATGTCTCAATCTTTTCAAAAACGACTGAGTCCAAAGATCCATCTACATGGAGCTTCTTCATGCGTTCTATACCAATATGACTCAATTGCAGTGCCACAAGTATGTGGTACTATCATTACTATCTTATATCTTTTGGCATGAACATGTGTATCACTACGATCGAGATTCATTTTAGGTGCAAGACCATTGAAGGTATTATTCAAATAAACAGAGTAACCATTATTCTCCTTAAATGAATAACCGTATTGCGATAAACATAATCCAATCATGCTCAACGCAAACACCAAATCTCGATGGTAGAGGGAGCATGCGATGCTTGATCACATCAACCTTGGAAACACTTCCAACACATATCGTCATCTCACCTTTAGCTAGTCTCCGTTTATTCCGCAACTTTTATTTCGAGTTACTAACACTTAGCAACCGAACCGGTATCTAATACCCTGGTGCTGCTAGGAGTACTAGTAAAGTACACATTCATATAATGTATATCCAATATACTTCTGTCGACCTTGCCTGCCTTCTCATCTACCAAGTATCTAGGGTAGTTCCGCTTCAGTCACCGTTCCCCTTATTACAGAAGCACTTAGTCTCGGGTTTGGGTTCAACCTTGGGATTCTTCACTAGAGAAGCAAACGATTTGCTGTTTCATGAAGTGTCCCTTTTGCCCTTGACCTTCTAGAAACTAGTGGTTTTATCAACCATCAACAATTGATGCTCCTTCTTGATTTCTACTCTCGCGGTGTCAAACATCGCGAATAGCTCAAGGATCATCATAACTATCCCTGATATGTTATAGTTCATCACGAAGCTCTACTAGCTTGGTGGCAGTGACTATGAAGAACCATCACTGTCTCATCTGGGAGATTAACTCCCACTCGATTCAAGCGATTGTGGTACTCAGACAATCTGAGCACATGCTCAACGATTGAGATTTTCTCCCTTAGTTTGCAGGCTTAAGAAACTTGTCAGAGGTCTCATACTTCTTGATGTGGGCACTAGTCTGAAATCCCAATTTCAGTCTTCGGAACATCTCATATGTTCTGCGACGTTTCAAAAACGTCTTTGGTGCCACAATTCTAAACCGTTAGCAATACGCACTGAACTATCACGTAGTCATCAAAACGTGTATGTCAGATGTTTCGCAACATCTACAGACGACGCTGAGGTTCAGCACACCGAGCGGTGCATTAAGGACATAAGCCTTCTGCGCAGCAATGAGGACAATCCTCAGTTTACGGACCCAGTCCGCATAATTGCTACTACCAACTTTCAACTAAATTTTTCTCTAGGAACGTATCTTAAACAATAGAACTAAAGCGTATGACATAATTTGCAAAGACCTTTTGACTATGTTCATGATAATGAAGTTCATCTGATTATTGAACTCCCACTCAGATAGACATCCCTCTAGTCATCTAAGTGATTCATGATCCGAGTCAAACTAGGCCGTGTCCGATCATCACGTGAGACAGACTAGTCATCATTGGTGAACATCTCCATGTTGATCGTATCTCCTATACGACTCATGTTCGACCTTTCGGTCTCTTGTGTTCCGAGGCCATGTCTGTACATGCTAGGCTCGTCAAGTCAACCTAAGTGTTTTGCATGTGTTCCGAGGCCATGTCTGTACATGCTAGGCTCATCAACACCCGTTGTATTCGAACGTTAGAATCTATCACACCCGATCATCACGTGGTGCTTCGAAACAACGAACCTTCGCAACGGTGCACAGTTAGGGGGAACACGTCTCTTGAAATTTTTAGTGAGGGATCATCTTACTTACTACCGTCGTTCTAAGCAAATAAGATGCATAACATGATAAACATCACATGCAATCAAATAGTGACATGATATGGCCAATATCATTTTGCTCCTTCGATCTCCATCTTCGGGGCACGATGATCATCTTTGTCATCGGCATGACACCATGATCTCCATCATTGTGTCTTCTTGAAGTTGTCACGCCAACGGTTACTTCTACTTCTATGGCTAACGCGCTTAGCAATAAAGTAAAGTAACTTACATGGCGTTATTCAATGACACGCAGGTCATACAAAAAATAAAGACAACTCCTATGGCTCCTGCCGGTTGTCATACTCATCGACATGCAAGTCGTGATTCCTATTACAAGAATATGATCAATCTCATACATCACATATATCATTCATCATATCTTCTGGCCATATCACATCACATAGCACATGCTGCAAAAACAAGTTAGACGTCCTCTAATTGTTGTTGCAAGTTTTTACGTGGCTTGTATAGGTTTCTAGCAAGAACGTTTCTTACCTACGTAAAACCACAACGTGATATGCCAATTTCTATTTACCCTTCATAAGGACCCTTTTCATCGAATCCGTTCCGACTAAAGTGGGAGAGACAGACACCCGCTAGCCACCTTATGCAACTAGTGCATGTCAGTCGGTGGAACCTGTCTCACGTAAGTGTACGTGTAAGGTCGGTCCGGGCCGCTTCATCCCACAATGCCGCCGAAACAAGATAAGACTAGTAGCGGCAAGAAGAGTTGGCAACATCTATGCCCACAACTACTTTGTGTTCTACTCGTGCATAGAAACTACGCATAGACCTAGCTCATGACGCCCCTGTTGGGGAACGTAGCAGAAATTCAAAATTTTCTACGCATCACCAAGATCAATCTATGGAGTAATCTAGCAACGAGGGGAAGGGGAGTGCATCTACATACCCTTGTAGATCGCGATGCGGAAGCGTTGCAAGAACGCGGATGAGGGAGTCGTACTCGTAGCGATTCAGATCGCGGTTGATTCCGATCTAAGCACCGAAAGAACGGTGCCTCCGCGTTCAACACACATGCAGCCCGGTGACGTCTCCCACGCCTTGATCCAGCAAGGAGAGAGGGAGAGGTTGGGGAAGACTCCATCCAGCAGCAGCACGATGGCATGGTGGTGGTGGAGGAGCGTGGCAATCCCGCAGGGCTTCGCCAAGCACCGCGGGAGAGAAGGAGGAGGAAGAGGGGAAGGGCTGCGCCAAAAGGAGACTTTCTCGTGTGTCTTGGGCAGCCCAAACCTCAACTATATATAGGGGGGGAGGTGGCAGCGCCCCCCTTAGGGTTTCCACCCGCAAGAGGAGGCGGCCAGCCCTAGATCCCATCAAGGGGGGCGGCCAAGGGGAGGAGAGGGGGGCGCCCCACTAGATGGGCCCTAAGGCCCATCTGGACCTAGGGTTTGCCCCCTCCCACGTTCCCATGCGCCTTGGGCCTTGGTGGGGGGGCGCACCAGCCCACCTGGGGCTGGTCCCCTCCCACACTTGGCCCACGCAGCCTTCTGGGGCTGGTGGCCCCACTTGGTGGACCCCCGGGACCCTCCCGGTGGTCCCGGTACATTACCGATTTCACCCGAAACTTTTCCGGTGACCAAAACAGGACTTCCCATATATAAATCTTTACCTCCGGACCATTCCGGAACTCCTCGTGACGTCCGGGATCTCATCCGGGACTCCGAACAACATTCGGTAACCACGTACATACTTTCCCTATAACCCTAGCGTCATCGAACCTTAAGCGTGTAGACCCTACGGGTTCGGGAACCATGCAGACATGACCGAGACGATCTCCGGTCAATAACCAACAGCGGGATCTGGATACCCATGTTGGCTCCCACATGTTCCACGATGATCTCATCGGATGAACCACGATGTCGGGGATTCAATCAATCCCGTATGCAATTCCCTTTGTCCATCAGTATGTTACTTGCCCGAGATTCGATCGTTGGTATCCCTATACCTTGTTCAATCTCGTTACCGGCAAGTCTCTTTACTCGTTCCGTAACTCACATCATCCCGTGATCAACTCCTTGGTCACATTGTGCACATTATGATGATGTCCTACCGAGTGGGCCCAGAGATACCTCTCCGTTTACACGGAGTGACAAATCCCAGTCTCGATTCGTGCCAACCCAACAGACACTTTCGGAAATACCTGTAGTGCACCTTTATAGCCACCCAGTTATGTTGTGACGTTTGGTACACCCAAAGCATTCCTACGGTATCCGGGAGTTGCACAATCTCATGGTCTAAGGAAGTGATACTTGACATTAGAAAAGCTCTGAGCAAACGAACTACACGTTCTTGTGCTAGGCTTAGGATTGGGTCTCGTCCATCACATCATTCTCCTAATGATGTGATCCCGTTATCAACGACATCCAATGTCCATGGTCAGGAAACCGTAACCATCTATTGATCAACGAGCTAGTCAACTAGAGGCTTACTAGGGACACGGTGTTTTCTATGTATCCACACATGTATCTGAGTTTCCTATCAATACAATTCTAGCATGGATAATAAACGATTATCGTGAACAAGGAAATATAATAATAACCTATTTATTATTGCCTCTAGGGCATATTTCCAACAGACAATGGGATATCACGTGATTCACTTGATGTATGTTTTGGTGATCAACTTGCGGGTTCCGTGACCTCGTGAACTTATGCATAGGGGTTGGCACACATTTTCGTCTTGACTCTCCAGTAGAAACTTTGGGGCACTCTTGGAAGTACTTTGTGTTGGTTGAATAGATGAATCTGAGATTGTGTGATGCATATTGTATAATCATACCCACGGATACTTGAGGTGACATTGGAGTATCTAGGTGACATTAGGGTTTTGGTTGATTTGTGTCTTAAGGTGTTATTCTAGTACGAACTCTATGATAGATCGAACAGAAAGAATAGCTTCATGTTATTTTACTACGGACTCTTGAACAGATCGATCAGAAAGGATAACTTTGAGGTGGTTTCGTACCCTACCATAATCTCTTTGTTTGTTCTTCACTATTAGTGACTTTGGAGTGACTCTTTGTTGCATGTTGAGGGATAGTTATATGATCCAATTATGTTATTATTGTTGGGAGAACTTGCACTAGTGAAAGTATGAGCCCTAGGCCTTGTTTGCTAGCATTGCAATAACGTTTACGCTCACTTTTATCATTAGTTACCTTGCTGTTTTTATAATTTCAGATTACAAAAACCTATATCTACCATCCATATTGCACTTGTATCACCATCTCTTCGTCGAACTAGTGCACCTATACAATTTACCATTGAATTGGGTGTTTTGGCGACACAAGAGACTCTATGTTATTTGGTTGCAGGGTTGTTTGAGAGAGACCATCTTCATCCTACGCCTCCCACGGATTGATAAACCTTAGGTCATCCACTTGAGGGAAATTTGCTACTGTCCTACAAACCACTGCACTTGAAGGCACAACAACGTCTACAAGAAGAAGGTTGCGTAGTAGACATCAAGTTTTTTTCTGGCGCCGTTGCCGGGGAGGTTAGTGCTTGAAGGTATATCTTTAGATCTTGCAATCGAATATTTTTATTTCTTGTTTTATCACTAGTTTAGTTTATAAAATAAAACTACAAAAAAATGGAATTGAGTTTGCCTCATACGCTTCAGCTTTTTAATATCTTTCGTGAGTATGATGGAAAGGAAAATTGTGCCAAAGTGTTAGAAGAAGAATGCATTAAAATGTTTGGCACTAAATCTTTGTATGATGAGCATGATTTCAATGTTGTTAGTATGAATTCTTTGAATACCCATGATGCTAATGATATGCAAAGCCACAAGCTTGGGGATGCTATGTTTGATGAATATGATATGTTTTGTCCCCCAAGTTTTGATGAGCAAATTTATTATGATGATAGCATGCCTCCTATTTATGATGATTATTGTGATGACTTGTATGCTATTAAGAATAATGATAACCATGAAACTTGTCATCATGATTTTAGTTTTCAATTGGATTATGCCTCACATGATAGTTATTATGTTGACTTTGCTCCCACTACTATTCATGAGAAGAAATTTTCTTATGCGGAGAGTAATAAAAACTCTATAATCATGAAAAGAATGCTTTATGTGCTGGTTATATTGTTGAATTCATTCATGATGCTACTGAAAATTATTATGAGGGAGGAATATTTGCTTGTAGGAATTGCAATAATATCAAGTTTCCTCTCTATGTGTTGAAAATCTTGAAGTTATGCTTGTTTTCCCTTCTTATGCTAGTTGATTATTGTTCCCATAAGTTGTTTGCTCACAAAATCCCTATGCATAGGAAGTGGGTTAGACTTAAATGTGCTAGTCATATTCTTCATGATGCTCTCTTTATGTTTCAATTCTTATGTCTTATGTGAGCATCATTGAAATCATCATGCCTAGCTAGGGGCGTTAAACATTAGCGCTTGTTGGGAGGCAACCCAATTTTATTTTAGTTCTTTGCCTTTTGCTCCTGCTTAGTAATAAATAATCTATCTAGCCTCTGGTTATATGTGGTTTTATGTTTTAATTAGTGTTTGTGCCAAGTTAAACCTATAGGATCTTCTTGGATAATAGTTATTTCATGTTGCTAAAAATTCCAGAAACTTTGTGTTCACGAAAACAATTGTTAAAAATTACCAGAATGTGATATAATATTGATTCTAATTGCAGCAGATCAATAAACAAATTATTCAGGTCTTCCTATTTTGGGGGAATTTTTAGAGTTCCAGAAGTTTGCGTTAGTTACAGAATACTACAGACTGTTCTGTTTTTGACAGATTCTGTTTTTAGTGTATTGTTTGCTTATTTTGATGAATCTATGGCTAGTAAAAGATTTTATAAACCATAGAGAAGTTGTAATACAGTAAGTTTAACACCAATATAAATAAAGAATGAGTTCATTACAGTACCATGAAGTGGTGTTTTGTTTTCTTTCGCTAATGGAGCTCACGAGATTTTCTGTTAAGTTTTGTGTTGTGAAGTTTTCAAGTTTTGGGTAAAGATTCGATGGACTATGGAATAAGGAGTGGAAAGAGCCTAAGCTTGGGGATGCCCAAGGCACCCCAAGGTAAATTCAAGGACACCAAAAAGCCAAAGCTTCGGGATGCCCCGGAAGGCATCCCCTCTTTCGTCCTCATCTATCGATAAAATTTACTTGGAGCTATATTTTTTATTCACCACATGATATGTGTTTTGCTTGGAGGGTCAATTTATTTTTTTAGGATTTTCTTGATGTTATTTATAACAATGTTTTTCATCTTTTATTTCAATAAAAGTGGCATTGATAGCCTTTACTATGCTTATTTTACAAGTCTACATGTTGCTGTTTGAAAACAGAAAGTTTACCGCTGTTGCAAAAATTCCCTAGAAAGTCAGAATGCGATAAAATGTTGAAACCTTTTGAATAATAAGATCTGATAAATTTACTAAAGTGGGAATTTTCGTTAATAATTTTTGGAGCTAGGAAAGTATGGATCTTGCTGCATTCTTTACAGACTATCCTGTTTAGGCAGATTGCTGTTATGTTTGCATTGTTTGCATATGTTTGCTTCTTTAATGATTCTATTTGAGGATAGGACTATTAAATATGCAGAGGAATTTAGTATGCAATGTTGAATAATAATTTTAGTGATTTACTACAGTACAGTATGATAAGGTTTTTGCATTGGTTTATACTAACTTATCTCACGAGTCCTTGTTGAGTTTTTTGTGGATGAAGCTTTTGAGATTTAGGGAGACCGTGATATGAGAGGAATTAAGGAGAAACAAAATCTCAAGCTTGGGGATGCCCAAGGCATCCCAAGATAATATTTCAAGAAGTCTCAAGCGTCTAAGCTTGGGGATGGCCCGGTTGGCATCCCACCTTTCTTCTTCGACGACTATCGGTTAGTATCGGTTGATCCTAAGTTTTTGCTTCTTCACATGATGTTTGCTATCCTTGAATTGTCGTTTTATTTTGTTTTTCTTGCTGTTTGAATAATATCCCAAGATCTGAAATTCTTAAATGAGAGAGAGTCTTCACATAGCTACATAATTATTTAACTACTCATTAATCTTCACTTATATCTTTTTGGAGTAGTTTGTCATTTACTCGTGTACTTCACTTATATCCTATGAGTAAATGGTTGAATGAATTGAATATCATAAATCTGAAATTATATATGTTTCATATGCTTATCCCATGGGGAGTAATGACTTTACATATAAGAAGTAGAGGTGGTAAATTTATTGAAGGTTAGCAAACATTGTATTGGTCACTTGAACAATTCATGAAAGAATATTGAAGGAAGAGAGATTTCACATATAAATGTACTACTTGGGCATCTTTTGTAATTGTGAGCACTCATTAAAATATGACATGCTAAAAGGTTGATGTTGGACAAGGAAGACAACGTAATGGGTTATGTTTTCTTATATCCGAAATAAAGTATATTGTCACGGATCGCCCAACACGTTGAGCTTGCCTTTCCCCCTCATGCTAGCCGAATTCTTTGCACCAAGTAGAGATACTACTTGTGCTTCCAAACATCCCTTAAACCATTATCGCCATGAGAGTACACCATACCTACCTATGGATTGAGTAAGATCCTTCAAGTAAGTTGTCATCGGTGCATGCAATAAAAATTGCTCTCTAAATATGTATGATCTTTTAGTGTGGAGAAAATAAGCTTTATACGATCTTGTGTTATGGAAGCAATAAAAGCGACGGACTGCATAATAAAGGTCCCTATCATAAGTGGCTATATAAAGTGACGTTCCCTCGCATTAAGATTTTGTGCATCCAACTATAAAACCGCATGGCAACCTCTGCTTCCCTCTGCGAAGGGCCTATCTTTTATTCTTGTCTTATACCTTATGCAAGAGTCATGGTGATCTTTACCTTTCCTTTTTACATTTTATCCTTTGGCAAGCACATTGTGTTGGAAAGTTTCTGATATATATATATATATATATCCAATTGGATGTAAGGCATCATGAGCTATTATTGTTGACATTACCCTTGAGGTAAAAGGTTGGGAGGCGAATCTATAAGCCCCTATCTTTCTCTGTGTCTGATTAAAACTTTGAACCCATAAATATCGCATGAGTGTTAGCAATTGTGAAAGACTAAATGATAGTTGAGTATGTGGAGTTTGCTAAATCAAAGCTCTGACATAGACTCTTCCTGAAAATAAGATGAATTGTAATTGTTTGATGACTGATAACACGGTTTGTTAGTTTTCAAGAAAGTTTATGATCTACACTTTAACATGTGAATAGCTTGTTACTTGATCATGAGAAGCTTTATGAGATGAGCTACTATTATGATATATAATGATGCTAGAAAAGGTGATTGAAATTATCATTGATCAAACTTGTGCACCTGCTAGCATTCACACTTCATAAATTATTTCTTTTATCATTTACCTACTCGAGGACGACCAGGAATTAAGCTTGGGGATGCTGATACGTCTCCAGCGTATCTATAATTTATGAAGTATTCATGCTATTATATTATCTGTTTTGGATGATTGTGGGCTTTATTAAACACTTTTATATTATTTTTGGGACTAACCTATTAACCCAGAGCCTAATGCCAGTTTCTGTTTTTTCCCTTGTTTCAGTGTTTCGCAGAAAAGGAATATCAAACGGAATGAAACCTTTGGGAGCGTGATTTTTGGAATGAACGTGATCCAGGAGACTTGGATTTGATGTCAAGGAAGCTTCCAGGTGGCCACGAGGCAGGGAGGCGCGCCTGCCCCCCTGGGCGCGGCCCCCACCCTCGTGGACCCCTCGTGGCTCCCCTGACCGACTTCTTTCGCCTATATATATCCATATGCCCTAAAAACATCGGGGAACATAATAGATCGGGAGTTCCGCCGCTGCATGCTTCTGTAGACACCAAAAACCAATCGGGACCCTGTTCCGGCACCCTGCCGGTGGGGGAAT
Organism: Triticum aestivum; assembly: GCF_018294505.1. Taxonomy (NCBI): domain Eukaryota; kingdom Viridiplantae; phylum Streptophyta; class Magnoliopsida; order Poales; family Poaceae; genus Triticum; species Triticum aestivum. The sequence continues at coordinate 55,448,387 of NC_057808.1, read as the reverse complement.
CCCTCACCGGTGGCCATCTTCATCATCCCGGCACTCTCCATGACGAGGAGGGAGTAGTTCACCCTCGGGGCTGAGGGTATGTACCAGTAGCTATGTGTTTGATCTCTCTCTCTCTCTCTCTGTCTCTCTCGTGTTCTTGATTTGGCACGATCTTGATGTATTGCGAGCTTGGCTATTGTAGTTGGATCTTATGATGTTTCTCCCCCTCTACTCTCTTATAATGGATTGAGTTTTCCCTTTGAAGTTATCTTATCGGATTGAGTCTTTAAGGATTTGAGAACACTTGATGTATGTCTTGCATGTGCGTATCTGTGGTGACAATGGGATATCACGTGATTCACTTGATGTATGTTTTGGTCATCAACTTGCGGGTTCCGTGACGTCGTGAACTTATGCATAGGGGTTGGCACACGTTTTCGTCTTGACTCTCCGGTAGAAACTTTGGGGCACTCTTTGAAGTACTTTGTGTTGGTTGAATATATGAATCTGAGATTGTATGATGCATATCGTATAATCATACCCACGGATACTTGAGGTGACATTGGAGTATCTAGGTGACATTAGGGATTTGGTTGATTTGTGTCTTAAGGTGTTATTCTAGTACGAACTCTATGATAGATCGAACGGAAAGAATAGCTTCATGTTATTTTACTACGGACTCTTGAATAGATCAATCAGAAAGGATAACTTTGAGGTGGTTTCGTACCCTACCATAATCTCTTCATTTGTTCTCCGCTATTAGTGACTTTGGAGTGACTCTTTGTTGCATGTTGAGGGATAGTTATATGATCCAATTATGTTATTATTGGTGAGAGATCTTGCACTAGTGAAAGTATGTACCCTAGGCCTTGTTTCCTAGCATTGCAATACCGTTTACGCTCACTTTTATCATTAGTTACCTTGCTGTTTTTATAATTTCAGATTACAAAAACCTATATCTACCATCCATATTGCACTTGTATCACCATCTGTTTGCCGAACTAGTGCACCAATACAATTTACCATTGTATTGGGTGTGTTGGGGACACAAGAGACTCTTTGTTATTTGGTTGCAGGGTTGTTTGAGAGAGACCATCTTCATCCTACGCCTCCCACGGATTGATAAACCTTAGGTCATCCACTTGAGGGAAATTTGCTACTTTTCAACAAACCTCTACACTTGGAGGCCCAACAACGTCCACAAGAAGAAGGTTGCGTAGTAGACATCAGCAGGCAGGAGTCGGTATACTAATCTTGGACGTGATGCCTATATAATGATCACTGCCTTGATAGCGTCAAGAGTATTTGAAGTTCTATCAATTGCCCAATGTTTACCCACAGTTTGCTATTTTTCTCGAGAGAAGCCACAAGTGAAACCTACAGCCCCCGGGTCTCTTTCTCATATTATTTACCTTTGCAGTCTATTTTCCTTTGCTTTTATTTTCAGATCTATTAAAACAAAAATACAAAAATCCCTTGTTGCAAATTATTCTTATTTATTTTATTTACCGTTCGATCTATCAATCTACTACAATTTATTCATGTCCATTTGCCAATTTTTGGCACCATTACCCGAAAGGGATTGACAACCCCTTTAATACGTTGGGTTGCGAGTAGTTGTTATTTGTGTGCAGGCGCCACTAATGTGTTGTTGCTTGGTTATCCTACTAGTTCGATAACCTTGGTCTCATCATTGAGGGAAATACCTACCGTCTATGTGCTGCATCATCCCTTCCTCTTTCGGGAAATATCGACGTAGCTTCAAGCCGCATCAAAAGGAATTTCTGGCACCACTGCCGGGGAGGATCTTCAACATATACCAGATTCCTAATCACAAATCACATCTCCTCGCAATTTACATTATTCGCAATTTGCCTCTCGTTTTCCTCTCCCCCACTTCACAAAAATTTGCCGTTTTTATTCACCCTCTTTTTCGTTCGCCTTTTTCTCGTCAGATCTTTTGTTTGCTTGTGTTGCCATGTGCCTTCTATATGCTTGCATCTTCGCTTGCTAAAAATCTATTGATTTGGATCCACATCCACTTGCTAATCTTTTTAAAAGATTCAATCATGATGAACCAATTGCTAGTGAGTTGAGTGCACTAGATTATCCTTATGAAGTTTTGCTTGAGATTCATGAATCTGAAAATTGTGATGAAAAAAATTATGAAGTGAACCAAGATAGCTCCCTGAATGAAAAGCATGATTGCAATAACTTTACTATAAATTCTATTAATGAAAATTGTGCTAATAATATGCAAACGCCAAGCTTGGGGATGCTAATTTTGTTATGACCACTATTTGTTGCAATGATCATGATTGGGGTGATTCTTCTTATGATCTTGAAAATTTATTCAAGCCTCATGATGACTATGTTATTTGCCATAATTTTGAAAGTGGGTTTGATAAAGTGTGAACTTTAGGTAAAAATAATCCCGCATATTTGGAGAGTGTTCAATCTTATGAATTTTTTGATGAAAGTGGGTTTGGAGAGGTCATGACTTTAGTTGATGTTAATCCCACTATCTTGGAAGGTCATAAAACTTTTATGGATGTTGATCGTGAAGACAAAATTTTATATGATAGCGATATTATTGAAGTTGATAATGATCCTACATATAATTATTATGAGAAAGGAAAATATGGTTTTAGAAATTTTCATGTTATTAAATTTCCTCTTGTTATGTTGAGATTGTCAATGTTTTATTCCTCTCCTTTGCGTATGCTAGATATTTCTTGTCTTGAAATTTTGTTTTCCTATAAAATTCCTATGCATAGGAAGTATGTCAGACTTAAATGTGTTTGTTACATGTTTCATGATGCTCTCTTTGTGTTTCAATTATTATCTTTCGTGTGAGCATCTTTGAACTCTTATGCCTAGCTAGGGGCATAAAACTATAGCGCTTGTTGGGAGGCAACCCAATGAATAAAATTTATTTTTGTGTTTTGCTTTCTATTCTTGAGTGTTAGCAAAATTATGCTACTGTTATGATTGTGTTTTTTGTATTTTAATTAGTTTTTGTGCCAAGTAAAGCATTTAGGATCTTCTTGGGTGATAGTTGTTTGATGTTGCTGAAAAACATAAACTTTTGCACTCACGAAAAAAATTCTCGTTTTTTACGAGAGCATTATAAAATACCAATTATTTTTGCAGAAAATTAATATACAAATTTCTCAGGTCGTCCTAAATTTTCAGAATTTTTCCAGTTTCAGAAGTATTCGAAATATCCATATTGCTAGACTGTTCTGTATTTTACAGATTCTGTTTTCTTTGCGTTGTGTGCTTGTTTCGATGGCTCTATCGTTTTCTTTGATGAGTTTTGCCAAAGAAAAGTTGGAATATAGTAGATATAATGCAAGAAAAAATATGAATTGGTTTTATACAGTACTTATAGTAGTGATTTGCTTTCTTATACTAACGGATCTCACGAAGGTTTTGTTGAGTTTTGTGTGGTTGAAGTTATCAAGCTTTGGGTTATCTTACGATGGATGAAGGAATAAGGAGTAAGAAGAGTCTAAGCTTGGGGATGCCCCGGCATCCCAAGCTATTATCCAAAAGAGAGCAAGCAACTAAGCCTGGGGATGCCCCGAGCGGCATCCCCTCTTTCTTCTAACGACCATTGGTATTTTACTCGAAGCTATATTTTTATTTGTCACATACTGTGTGTTTTGCTTGGAGCGTCTTGTATGATATGAGTCTTTGATTGTTTTATTTTGAGTTTGAAGTCTTGATTCCTTGCTGGGCACACCTATTTGAGAGAGCCAAAATTATGTCATGACTTGTTAGAATTGCTCTCTATGCTTCACTTAAATTTTTATGCGCTATGGACTTGCTCTAGTGCTTCACTTATATCTTTTTGAGCATGGTGTGCTTTAGTATTTTTTAAGAAATGCTCTCTTGCTTCACTTAATTTAATTTGAGAGAAAGAAAAATTATGCTCATGATCTTCACTTATATTTGTTTGAGCTTATCAAAAGCAACATATGAAAATTAGTTCCAAAGTGATAGATATCCAAGAAGGATATAATAAAAACTTCCATGAAGATCATTGGACAAAATAAACTTGATTCTTAGTAATAGTTTCGAGATATGATGATATGATATGTGAGTCATGTTGATGAGTAATTATGCTTTAGTAAGAATATTAGTGTTAAGGTTTGTGATTCCCTATGCAAGCACGAAAGTCAATAATTATGCAATGAAATTATATCCTACTTGTGGTGCATTATTCGGTGTTAATTATGCTTAATGCTTGCTTATGAGATTATTCGTTTCTTGGTTGGTTGCTTCTCAATCTTTTCCTAGCCTTCATTTTCCACTAAGTATGATCACTACTTGTGCATCCAAAAACCTTTAAACCAGTTTTGCCACATGAGTCCACTATATCTACCTATTTGAGGTATTCTTTTGCCGTTCTAAGAAAATTTGTATGTTCCATCTCTAATTTTCAAAATAAACTTCTCTTTTGTGTGTTTGTACCGCTCGCGGAGCGGTGAGGGGTGGCTAATATTTTCCATGCTAGATGTGTTATTCTCACGAAGAGTGTTTATTAACTTGTCATTGCATGAGAGTTAGGCAAAGGTATTAGGCATGCCCAGTCCCGAAATGAAAAATGAATTTACTTTATGTTCTCAAATAATAAATTCCTTGGCAAGTGTTGGTATGGAAGGCAACCGTGGATACGGCTAGCCATGGAAAGTGAAAGTATGGTTGAAAAAGGTATAAACTTTATTTTCTGTTTGGGAACCGGCTATGATATATCTAGCATGGAAAGTGTTGGGAACTCTAAGTCGTTTTCGTTGGTGGGAAGGACACACATCCCAAAATGTTTTTATCTCTAAATTTTCGCTTTGAGCTCTGGCACCTCTACAAATCCCTACTTCCCTCCGCGAAGGGCCTTTCTTTTACTTTATGCAATTTTTACTTTTGAATTTAAGTCTCCATCTTCTCTTATAAAAGCACCAACTAGGAGGCAATATGATCGTACTTGAGCATTAGGTGAACCTAATATGCGAGTGTGTTTAATGAATGGATCAATGATTGAGCATGATGGGCTAGGGATAACTTATTTTAGCGTTGATATTCTGAAAGACTTGGTTGCTTGTTGATATGCTTGAGTATTTAAGTTGTCATGTCAAAACTAGACTATTGCTTTCAACAATATAAAAGTCCAAATGTCCATGCAATAAAGAAAAGAATATGATATGACATGTTAGGCAGTATTCCACATCAAAAATTCTGTTTTTATCACTTACCTACTCGAGGACGAGTAGGAGTTAAGCTTGGGGTTGCTGATACGTCCCCAACGTATCTATAATTTTTGATTGTGCCATGCTGTTATATTATCAATCTTGGATGTTTTATAATCATTTTATAGTCATTTTATATCATTTTTTGGTACTAACCTATTGAAATAGTGCCAAGTGCCAGTTGCTGTTTTCCGCATGTTTTCACATCGCAGGAAATCAATACCAATCCAAATGCAACGAAACTTTATGGAGATCTTTTTTGGACCAGAAGACACCCAATGGGCCAAGGCTGCGCCTGGGGCGTGCTCTGAGGGGAGCATAACCAACCAGGGCGCGCCAGGAGGCCCAGGCGCGCCCTGGTGGGTTGTGCCCACCTCGGGTGCCCCCCCGGACCGCCTCATTGCTCTATAAATACCCCAATATTCCAGAAATCCTAGGGGAGTCAAGGAAAATCAATTCCAGCCGCCGCAGAGTCCAGAACCATCAGATCCAATCTAGACACCATCACGGATGGGTTCACCACATCCATTGGTGCCTCACTGATGATGCATGAGTAGTTCTTTGTAGACCTTCGGGTCCGTAGTTAGTAGCTAGATGGATTCCTCTCTCTCGTTTTATTCTCAATACATTGGTCTCTTGGAGATCCATATGATGTAACTCTTTTTGCGGTGTGTTTGTTGGGATCGGATGAACTTTAGAGTTTATGATCAGTTATTTGATCACGGATGAGTTTATGATCTTTTTATATCCATGAAAGTTATTTGAGTTTATTTGATCTGTTTTATGCATGATTGCTTATAGCCTCGTATTTCTTCTCCGGTATTTGGGTTTTGTTTTGCCAACTTGATCTATTTATCTTGCAATGGGAAGAGGTGCTTTGTAGTTGGTTTGATCTTACGGTGCTTGATCCCAGTGACAGAAGGGGAACTGACACGTATGTATCATTGCTACGAAGGATAAAACGATGGGGTATATCTCTACATAGATAGATCTTGTCTACATCATGTCATCGTTCTTATGCATTACTCCGTTTCTCCATGAACTTAATACACTAGATGCATGCTGGATAGCAGTCGATGTGTGGAGTAATAGTAGTATATGCAGCAAGGAGTCAGTCTACTAATCTTGGACATGATGCCTATATCATGATCATTTCCTGGATATCGTCATGAGTATTTGAAGTTCTATCAATTGCCCAACAGTAATTTGTTTACACATCGTTTGCTATTTTTCTCTAGAGAAGCCACTAGTGAAACCTATGGCCCCCGGGTCTCTTTCTCATATTATTTAACTTTGCGATCTATTTTCCTTTGCTTTTATTTTCAGATCTATTAAAACAAAAATACAAAAATATCTTGCTGCAATTTATTCTTATTTATTTTATTTGGCGTTCGATCTATCAATCTACTACAATTTATTCACGTCTGTTTTGCCAATTTCTGGCACCGTTACCCGAAAGGGATTGACAACCCCTTTTATACGTCAGGTTGCGAGCAGTTGTTATTTGTGTGTAGGCGCCGCTTACGTGTTGTTCCTTGGTTCTCCTACTAGTTCGATAACCTTGGTCTCATCACTGAGGGAAATACCTACTGTCGCTGTGCTGCATCATCCCTTTCTCTTTGGGGAAATACCGACGTAGCTTCAAGCCGCATCAGCTGCGTACCCGCCACGCACCACCAGCATCACCACGTCACCCGCCGCGTCATCGCCACCACAAAGGTCTGTTGCTGCCGCTAGACAGAAGTCACGATAATGCCCCATCTAGGCGACGCGTCCCACGCCCGCATATAACCAGCGAGGGTGAGGATCCCCGCCGCTGCTGGCCGGACCGTGCTTCGCCTGGCCTGGCCCCTGGCGGCAGCGAGGGAGGAGGGGACAGTGGGAGAAGGCCCACCGGCAACTAGGGTTACCTCCCCATCGCTCCCGGGAGCAACGATATTGCTACCTATATTACTTGGTCATTTAAAAATTGATATACAGTGGCATTTTTAGGATCTAAAGAACATGATCACAGAATGTTCTTGAGAAGTACCTCTTGGTGCGGTGGTAGAGTTGGGAGTTCCATAGAGTTGTGGGGCACTACTTCACCCACAAGGGTTTTATTGTTCATGAGCGTTCTAAGGGCATCTCCAACACTGATCAGTAAACGGACACCGCAAATCTGGTTGAGATCCATCCAAAGCTATTCATAAACTAATCTGGTTGGGAGGAGAGAGCAGAGAGGGACCATGTGTTGTAGGGTGGAGACCCTAAGTGAAGATCTTTCACGAATTGGAGGGGAATCCACGAAGAACACGAAGAACAAGGGGGGAATCACAAGAAGAAAACACTCAAGAACAACTCCAATCACACATCCACTAGACTCACAATCACACAAGATCCACAAAGGTACAAGAACAACAAAGGGAAAGATACAAGGTAAAGTTCATCCCAAATCGAAAGCAGATGATGTCTTGATGATCTAGATGGATCCTTCCCAAGAAGGGGTCTTCATCCCTAGGGATCTTCTACAATGGAGGCCTTGAACTCCAATGGAGCCTTCTCTCTCAAGAGGAACCCCACAAGGGGAGATACATGAGCTAAGCTCTAATGTCTAGATCTATTCTTAGCTTTACCTAAAATGGAGGAGAAGGAGGGATATATATAGGTCCAAGGCAAGGAAGGGGTAACTGAGGGCGAAAGGGTAAAGTTACATGGGCCTTGCCCAAATTTGGCCCACAGATGCACTAGTGGACAGTCCGGTACGGGGGACCGGATAGTCTGGTGGAAATAGAAACTTCTGGGCGTCCAGAAATTGTACTACCAGACTGTCCGCTTGGGGTACCGGATTGTCTGGTAGTGCAACTTCTGCACCGACCAAAACTCCTCTCTGGATGGACCGAAAAGTCCGGTTGGGCGACCGGACAGTCCGGTAGTGCAAATTTTGCACCGTCTTCTTCCGTCATCGTTTCCAAGCTTCCCTCGTGGACGATGTAGGCGTACACTTGCGCTTGCACTCCTCCTCGTCATCCGTGGTGCTCCGATGGTACCTATGCATGCATGCAAGAGGAGTGTCAGGTAGTATACCATCCTCGATGGGGGTCAAGTGAACACGTGTAAAGGAGACGATTCACCTTTGTGTATGTGAAGTAGATGTCGCACGTGTCACTCGCCAAACAGACTATTGACATGATGATGTCTGTAGGATGCTTTGCATCTTCCCCTCCCCCTTGGGAAAGATCTGACCTCGGATCGAAAACCAAATCACCATGGGAGAGAGATGGCGTCGTCGTGTAGAAGTGGACGTTCACCATGTAGTCATCATCTTGAAGGTCATAGTGGTCACTTGATGTTTGCTTGAACTACGTCAGTATTTCCCCAAAGAGGAACGGATGATGCAGCATAGCAACGGTAGGTATTTCCCTCAGTGATGAGACCAAGGCTATAGAACCAGTAGGAGAACCACGCGACATCACGTAAACAACTCCTGCACACAAATAAAAAAATACTCGCAACGCGACATATTAAATGGGTTGTCAACCCCTTTCGGGTAACGGCGCCAGAAATTGGCAAGAGGACGGGATAAAGTTGTAATAGATAGAATAGATAGATCACAAATAAAATAAAAGTGCAGCAAGGTATTTTTGTATTTTTGGATTAATAGATATGAAAATAAAATAAAATAAAAATAGATCGCAAAGGCAAATATAATAAAGAAGAGACCTGGGGGCCGTAGATTACACTAGTGGCTTCTCTCGAGAAAAATAGCATACGGTGGGTAAACATATTACCGTTGGGAAATTGATAGAACTTCAAATAGTCATGACGATATCCAGGCAATGATCATTATATAGGCATCACGTCCAAGATTAGTAGACCGACTCCTGCCTGCATCTACTACTATTACTCCACACATCGACCGCTATCCAGCATGCATCTAGTGTATTAAGTTCATGAAGAAGCGGAGTAATGCAATAAGAACGATGACGTGATGTAGACAAGATCTATTTATGTAGAAATAGACCCATCTTGTTATCATTAATAGCAACGATACATACGTGTCGGTTCCCCTTCTGTCACTAGGATCAAGCACCGTAAGATCGAACCCATCACAAAGCACCTCTTCCCATTGCAAGATAAATAGATCAAGTTGGCCAAACAAAACCCAAATATCGGAGAAGAAATACTAGGCTATATGTAATCATGCATATAAGCGATCAAAAGACTCAAATAACTTTCATGGATTAAAACATAGATCTAATCATAAACTCAAAGTTCATCGGATCCCAACAAACACACCGCAAAAAGAGTTACATCATATGGATCTCCAAGAGACCATTGTATTGAGAATCAAAAGAGAGAGAGGAAGCCATCTAGCTACTAACTATGGATCCGTAGGTCTATAATGAACTACTCACGCATCATCGGAGAGGCACCAATGGGCATGATGAACCCCTCCGTGATGGTGTCTAGACTGGATCTGGTGGTTCTGGAACGTGTGGCGGCTGGAATTGATTTTCGTCGACTCCCCTAGGGTTTCTGGAATATTGGGGTATTTATATAGCAAAGAGGCGGTGCAGGAGGCCACCGAGGTGGGCACAACCCACCTGGGCGTGTGGGCCCCCAGGCGCGCCCTGGTGGGTTGTGCTCCCCTCGGAGCACCCCTCAGGTACTTTCATGGCCCATCTGGTGTCTTCTGGTCCAGAAAAAAATCCACAAAAAGTTTCGTTGCCTTTGGACTCCGTTTGGTATTGATTTCCTGCAATGCAAAAAACAACAACTGGCACTGGGCACTATGTCAATAGGTTAGTACCAAAAATGATATAAAATGATTGTAAAACATCCAAGAATGATAGTATAACAACATGGAACAATCAAAAACTATAGATACGTTGGGGACGTATCAGCATCCCCAAGCTTAATTCCTGCTCGTCCTCGAGTAGGTGAATGATAAAAATAGAATTTTTGATGTGGAATGCTGCCTAACATGTTTATTACATTTTCTTTTCTTTGTAGCATGGAAATTTGGACTTTTATGTGGTTCAATCCAATAGTCTAGTTTTGACATGAGGACTTTAATACTCAAGCATATCAAAAAGCAACCATGTCTTTCAAAATATCAACACTAAAGCAAGTTATCCCTAGCCCATTATGTTCAATCATTGATCCATTCATGAAACACACTCGCATATTAGCTACACCCAATGCTCAGGTACGATCGTAGTGCCCCTTAGTTGGTGCTTTTTAAGAGAAGATGGAGACTCAAAATAAAAATAAAAATTGCATATAGTAAAAGAAGGGCCCTTCGTAGAGGGAAGTAGGGATTTGTAGACGAGCCAGTGCTCATAGAGAAAAAGATGGAGATAAAACATTTTTGGGAGGCATGCTTTTCTTGTCAACGAAAACGATCGAGTAGTTCCCAATACTTTCCATGCTAGATATATCATAGGCGGTTCCCAAACAAAAAATAAAGTTTATTCCTTTTTCCATCAAACTTTCACTTTCCATGGCTAGCTGTATCCATGGGTGCCATCCATACCAACACTTTCCAAGGAATTTATTATTTGACAACATAAAGTAAATTCATTTTTCATTTTGGGATTGGGCATCCCTAATACCTTTGTCCTACTCTCGTGCAATGACAAGTGAATAAACACTCATCGTGAGAATAACACATCTAGCATGGAAATATATTAGCCACCCCCTACCGCTTCATGAGCAGTACGAGCACACAAAAGAGAAATTCATTTTGAAAATTAGAGATGGCACATACACATTTCTTAGAACACCAAAAGAGTACCACATATTGATACGTCTCCAATGTATCTACTTTTTCTCACGCTTTTCCTCTTGTTTTGGACTCTAATTTGCATAATTTGAATGAAACTAACCCCGGACTGACGCTATTTTCAGCAGAACTACCATGGTGTTGTTTTTGTGCTGAAATAAAAGTTCTCAGAATGGAACGAAACTTCGCGAGGATTTTTTATGGAATAAAAGAGAATTACTGGAGCCAAGACCCACCAGAGAGGGGCCCCTGGGTGGGCACAACCCACCAGAGTGTGCTCCCTCTCCTAGCGCGCCTAGGTGGGTTGTACCCACCTGGTGGCCCCGCAGACCTCATCCCTGACACTATAATTCCTATTTTTTGAGAAAAGAATCTGGGAGAAGGAATTATCGTGATCCACGAGACTGAGCTGCCGCCACCTCCTGTTCTTTATTGGGAGGCCAGATCTGGAGTCCATTTAGGACTCTGGAGAGGGGGATCTTCGTTCTTCTTCATCACCAACCCATCTCCATCGCCAATTCCATGATGCTCCCCACTAGGAGTGAGTAATTCCTTCGTAGGTTCGCTGGTTGGTGAGGAGTTGGATGAGATTCATCATGTAATCGAGTTAGTTTTGTTAGGGCTTGATCCCTAGTATCCACTATATTCTTAGATTGATGTTGCTATGACTTTGTTATGCTTAATGCTTGTCACTTTGGGCCCGGGTGCCATGAACTCAGATCTGAACCGTTTATGAATTCATCATTATATGCATGTTTTAGATCTGATCTTGCAAGTTATAGTCACCTACTACGGTTATGATCCGACAACCCCGGAGTGACAACACCCGAGCCCACTCTCGGTGATGACCGTAGTTTGAGGAGTTCATGTATTCACTATGTGTTAATGCTTTGTTCCGGTTCTCTATTAAAAGGAGGCCTTAATATCCCTTAGTTTCCAATATGGACCCTGCTGCCACGGGAGGGTAGGACAAAAGATGTCATGCAAGTTCTTTTAATAAAGCACGTATGACTATGTACGGAATACATGCCTACATTATATTGACGAACTGGAGCTAGTACCTTATCGCCCTAGGTTATAATTGTCACATGATGACTATCATCCAACAAGTCACCGATCCAATGCCTACGAATTTATCTTATATTGTTTCTGCTAAGTTACTACTACTATTATCACTGTTACACTTGCTACAAAATTACTGCTATCACTATTACTGTTACCGTTGCTGCTATCACTACTATCAAAACTATCATATTACTGTGCTACTGCTTACTTGCAGCAGATAATTAATCTCCATGTGTGGTTGAATTGACAACTCAGCTGCTAATACCTTCAAATATTCTTTGGCTCCCCTTTTGTCGAATCTATAAATTTGGGTTGAATACTCTACCCTCGAAAACTGATGCGATCCCCTATACTTGTGGGTTATCAAGACCTTTTTCTGGCGTCGTTGCCGGGGAGCATAGCTATATTTGTTGAGTCACTTGGGATTATTATCATGTTATCACTATGAAGAATCCTAAGGATCCAAAGACTAAGATTTATCCCTCAAATACGAAGGGAGGTAAGGAACTGCCATCCAGTTCTGCTTTAGATTCACCTTCTGTTATGAGTAAACTTGCAACACCACCACATGTTATTAATTCTAATATGTCGCAAGTTATTGATGATGCTACTTCTACTATGAATGATGCTTATTGTCGTGGGGTTAACACGGCAGATGTCCTAGTGTGACGACTTAGTTGTGGAGCCATCGCACTAGGTTAGCTTAGAGGGGTTAAATGGGACAAAGGACACGGGGGTTTATACTGGTTCGGTCCCTTGCGGTGAAGGTAAAGGCCTAATCTAGTTTGAGGTGGTATTGCTTATGTCTCGATTACCAGGGAGCGAATACGCTTGACCTAGCTATCGATTTGCTCTCTCCTCCCCTAAGCCGCTGCCGGGTCGTCCCCTTATATACATGGGTTGACGCCCTGCGGCTTACAGAGTCCCGGTCGGCTCATACAAACGTGTCCGGCCCGGTGACTTATCTTACATGCCTTACAATACAAGTTACATATACATGGCGGTTTACACTTACGGGCCATAAGCCGCCTTCGGGTTTGGGCCCTTTAACAAGCCTACTTCATGAACTGCCATCTTCAACATACTCATGGGCTTTGTTTAGATGAACCGCCATTGGGATAACCCGGCCCCTCCTGGGCGGGTCATATCCGTTAGTCATATCCCCAACACTTATGATGATGCTAGTACCTTGCTTGATAATGATGATGTGCCACTAGGTGAATTTCTTGATGAACAAATTGCTAGAGTAATACAACATGATGTTGTTGAATCTGATGATGAGCTTGAATCTGAAACTCCTGAAACATCTGCTAGAACTAGCCTTCCTAGATATGAATTGCCTAAGGTATCGGAAGGTTATGTTATGAGTGAAGAAACAACTAGAGATATTATTGCATGCAATGATAAAGATGATCTAGAGAAATTACTATGCAATTATAAAGAAAAATCTCTGAATGCTAGAATGAAATGTGATCCTAAGTTTGCTACTTCACCTATTTTTATTGATGATAAGGATTATGAATTCTCTGTCGACCCAGAGTTAATTCCTTTGGTTGAATCTAATCCTTTCCATGGTTATGAAACTGAAACTGTTGTGGCACATCTTACTAAGTTGAATGATATAGCCACCCTTTTTACTCATGATGAGAAAACTCGCTATTACTTAATTCTCAAATTATTTCCTTTCTCATTAAAGGGTGATGCTAAAGCTTGGTACAGTACTCTTTCTCCTAGTTGTGCGCGTAGTCCCCAGGATATGATTTATTACTTCTCTGAAAAATATTTTCCTGCTCATAAGAAACAAGCTGCCTTATAGGAAATATTTAACTTTGTGCAAACTAAATAAGAGAGTCTCCCACAAGCTTGGGGGAGGCTTTGCCAATTATTTAATGCTTTGCCTGATCATCCTCTTAAGAAAAATGAAATACTTGATATCTTCTATAATGGACTAACTGATGCTTCTAGGGACTTCCTAGATAGTTGTGCTAGTTCTGTTTTCAGGGAACGAACTGTTGGACAAGCCGAAGAATTATTGAATAACATATTGAAAAATTATGATGATTGGACTATTCCTGAACCACCGGTTAAACCCACTCCAAAGAAGAGGGGTATATTATATCTCAGTCCCGAATATATGCAAGAGGCAAAGAAATCTATGAAGGAAAAAGGTATTAAAGCAGAGGATGTTAAAAATTTACCTCCTATTGAAGAAATACATGGGCTTAATAAACCACCAATGCCTAAGGTGGTAGAGGTAAATTCTCTTATGATAATCCTCACAATATGCATCCTAGTCAATGCCTGTATGAGTTTGAAAACTACATTAGAAAACAAGATCACTTCAATGCAAATGTTATGAAACAATTGAAATATAATTCTGATATGATTGCTCGCTTGAGTGACTTGTTATTTAGAATTTCAAATGATGTTAGAGTTGTTGGAAAACATGCTTCTATGGTTCAAACTCAGTTAGAACAAGTTGCTAAATCACAAAGAGAATTGCTTGATGAAATGAATCATAATATGCATGACTTTGTTGTTAGAGTTGCAACTAGAGGAGGTAAAATGACTCAGGAACCACTTTATCCTGAGGGGCACCCAAAAAGAATTGAACAAGACTCACAAAGTTATAACACTAGTGCACCTAGTCCTTCTAGAAAGAAAAAGAAGAAGAAAAATGATAGGACTTTGCACACTACTAGTGAACCTGAAATAGAAAAACCTCCTGATAATGAAAATGAAACTTCTATCTCTAATGCTGAAACTCAATTTGGTAATGAACACTCACCTAGTGATAATGAAAAAGACAATGATGAGGTTCATGAAGACACTCAACCAAATGATCAAGAACCAGATAATGATGTTGAGATAGAACCACCTATTGATCTTGATAACCCACAACCTAAAAATAAAAGATATGATAAAAGAGACTTCATTGCTAGAAAACACGTTAAAGAAAGAGAACCGTGGGTTCAAAAACCTATGCCTTTTTCACCCAAGTCAACTAAAAAGAAAGATGATGAAGAATTTGAACGCTTTGCTGAAATGCTGAGACCAGTCTTTTTGCGTACTCGCTTGACTGATATCTTGAAAATGCCTCCTTATGCAAAGTAAATGAAAGACATCATCACAAATAAGAGAAAAATACCGGAAGCTGAATCTCCACTATGCTTGCTAATTTATACTTTCAAAGATGGAGTACCTTAAATACTTGGAGATCCGGGTATACCAACTATACCTTGCTCCATCAAAAGAATTATGTGAAAACTGCTTTGTGTGATTTAGGAGCTGGTGTTAGTGTTATGTCTTTCTCTTTATATAAAAGACTTGACTTGAATAAACTCACACCTACTGAAATATCTTTGCAAATGGCTGACAAATCAACTGCCATACCTATCGGTATCTGTGAGGATGTGCCCGTTGTTGTTGCTAATGTTACTATTTTGACTGACTTTGTTATACTTGAGATGCCCGAGGACGACAACATGTTGATTATCCTTGGTAGTCCCTTCTTGAATACTGCAGGGGCTGTTATTGATTGCAACAAAAGCAAGGTCACTTTTCATATTGATGGCAATGAGCATACGGTGCACTTTCCGAAGAAACAATTCCAAGTGAATGGTATTAATGTTATTGAAAAATCTCCGACAATCACTATTAGAAGTTTTCAAATACCTCTACCTACTATGAAAAATAAATATGAAATGCTTATTGTTGGGGAAATGCATATCCCCATTGAGGTAACCTAGTGATTTACGAATGTTCTTCGGTTTCATGCTAATCGAAACTGGTTGTCAATAAGACCAGATCAACCTTATTAATGAATCATTTTTGAGCGGTATGAAGTTGATGAATTTAGTAAGCACTACCTTCTGTCCTTACTTTTTGTTCTCTGTTTTTATTAGTCAAATAAAATAAAATGTCAAGTTTTGTTTGTTTTCTGAATTTTCCGTGCAATAAAAAATGACCCAAAAAGTTCTCAGAATGCCCTGACAATTTTACTCCCTCTGTTCCAAAATATAGCGCGCCCACGCTTTTCGAGATTCAACTTTGACCATAAATTTAACCAATGAGACCGACTGCAGCGGGAGCAAAAAATATATATCTGAAAACTTCTTTCGAATACGAATTCGCTAGTATAATTTTTGGTCTTGGCGCAGTCGGTCTCATTGGTTAAATTTATGGTCAAAGTTGAAGCACAGAAGCCGAGGACGCACTATATTTTGGAACAGAGTGAGTATATGATTTTTTCTGAATATTTATGAAATTTTTGTGCAAATAATACCAGAGGGAGGTGCACTAGGTGGGCACAACCCATCTGGGCACGCCAGGACCCCCAGGCGCGCCCTGGTGGGTTATGGTCCCCACGTGGGCCCCCTCACTTATCTCTTTAGCCCACATCATCACTCACCTCCAGAAAAAAAATCCCCACTGCTCTCTCTCCCGTGTTCTTGAGCTCAAACTCGCGGATTTCGATCTCTTTGCTAGAAGCTCCGTTTTCGAAACTGTTTTGGTTGATTGTTGCTTGGTATGTGACTCCACCATTTGTCTAATTAGTTTTTCTTTTAGCGCTTTATACTTTGAATAATTAGCTACTCTTGGTGCTGCTATAGATGTGCTTGCATGTTGAATTCTTAGTGCTCTAATTAGTTTGAATGCTTGCTATGGCCTCTATGTTACCCAATGATTAGTTGCTATCAATTTAATAAATTTTTGTTGACAAACTTTTGTCACCCCAAAAAATTTTATTTTTAGAAAATTGTACGCGGACATGATGAACATATTTGGAAGGAGTTCTTCGAGGAGACGATCCTCGGGGGCATCTTCTAGTGACAGTTCTACTCGTTGGTCTTATGTTGAACCGAGTGAAAGTTCCACGCGAGATGCCTCCACCAAAACATGCTTATGGCCTTGCGATGAATATATGGTGCGTGTGGGCATTAAGGAGGAATTTGAGCAATATGTTCACAATGCCGATCTCAGTCCCTACCTTTCAGATAAGTGTGAACAACACCAACTCCTCATTGAATCATTTATCAAAGGATTTAAATATTTTCCACATAAGTCTAACATGTCTTTTATGCTTTATGATAAACCATTTACTATCCTAGTAGAGAATTTTGCTTACCATTGCAAACTTCCATTTTGGGGCTCTCCTGATGAGCCATCAAAGGCTGAGTTTGAGCCTTTCTTGACTAGCCTTTGTTATGGTGAAGGTAGGGGAGTGAGACAAGGAAGAATAAAGAGCATTCACTTTCCCACAATTTAGTACCTTGCATTATTTAACGAGAAATGTATAGTAGGCAAGCAAGACTGTAGCATACTTTGTGCGCCAGACTTGAGCCTCATTCACGCCGCTCTCACTGGTGAAAGGAATTATAACCTTGGAGCGATTGTTGCACGTAGACTTCAGCATAACACCAATAGTGGCTGGTTCTATGGTGGAATTTATGCCACACTTCTAGCACGAGGGGTGGGTGTTTCACCTTTCCCCTTTGATCCTATACTACCCACTCGGTATTTAGATTTTGATGCCTTAAAAGAGCATACGATTCTCAACGGAAGGGCTGATAACTTCAATCATAATTTGTTATCTAACCAATCACATGTGGTGGACACATATTTGCCTGCGCCTTCTCTCTTTGACTATCACAGCAAGGGAAGATATTTTGTTCTTGAGAGCGAGGCCCAAGCTCAGAACGCAGCAGTATTGGCGGCGCGGCATGCCGAGGCATACGCACCATGAGGCTCTGTGAGCTACCACGCCGACTACTACCCTCTAGGCTACTGATCGATTACCAACTTAGGCCAAAAGCCTAAGCTTGCGGGAGTACGTGTTTCTCACCGACATTACATTCATGTTCTCATATCATTCTATCTGTCGGTGCTCACACTTTTTCATTATATCATACATGCTTAGATTTATTTTCTTGCTTTCTTCCTGTGTGTTTGAAAAACTTTAGAAAAACCAAAAAAATTAGTTGAAGTAATTTACTTTCTATGCATGCTTAGTAGTAGTACTAAAAAGAAAACCCAAAAAGATTTCCTTGTTCTTCTTTTGCTTGTTGGGCGCTTTCCCGTGTAAATAGTTTTTCTCGTTTTTGCTTTTCCCTTTTATTTGCTTGATTCAAGAAAACCAAAAACTCCAATAATAGTTTGGTGTGTTTCTCTGAATTTCTTTTCTTTTCTATTTGAGTCTTATCAAGGAGAAGACCATTATGAAAATGTTGAGTGGCTCTCATATGAATAATTGTTGAACTGATAAAGAGCACATTTTACCTTGTCTTCTCTTATTGAATAAAATGTTTTGCAGATTCCAGCTTAGTCCACGACACTCTTGCACTATTAATATTTTCATATCGTTCGGTCGTGCAAGTGACTGGAAATAATGACGATATTCGATGAGCTGGTCGTGGCAAAGAGAAACCGGTATGAACTCGACTTGTTCTGTTCCTGTAAGTATCTTTAACCTAGTATCCAGGCTTCAGCCCATTATGATTAAACATGTTTGCAATGACAATTAGAGATTATAGTTTCTCATGCCATGCATAAGTACCTAGGAGTGGATAATGATTTATCTTGGATATCAACATAGCGTTAAAATGATTGTGATGTAGTATGATGATATGGTATCCTCCTCTCAATGTTCAAGTGGCTTGACTTGGTACATATTCATGCATGTAGTTGAATCAAAACCAACATAGCCTCTATAATATTTATGTTCATGGTGTTCATATCCTACTCATGCTTGTGTCCAATGTTACTTATGCATAATGCATGGTTATGATCGTTGTTACTCTCTAGCTGGCCGCTTCTCAATCTTAATTACTAGCCTTCGCCTATACTAAGTGGGAATTCCTTTTGTACATCAAAAACCTTGAACCAAAAGTTATTCCAGATAAGTCCACCATACCTACCTATATACGGTATTAACCCGCCGTCCTAAGTAAATTTGCATGTGCCACCTCTAAAAACTTCTAAAAAAATTATACTTTTTTGTGTGCCTGGATCATTCATGGAACGACAGGAGGTGGTCGATATCTTCCGTGCTAAGCGGGTTATTCTCAGGTCGAGTGTTTATTCACTCGCCATCGCACGAGAAAATGTGTAGTAATAGGGATTCCCAGTCCCGAACCCAAAAATGCAAATAATTAAACAAAACTCTCCCCCGGGACTGATGTTGGTATGGACGGCACCCGTTGTTTCGGGCAAGCCGTGGAGTGTGATTGATGGTGGAGGGGGAGTAAACCTTTACTTTTATCGCTTGGGAAACGCCACTAGCGTGCTTAGCATGGAAGATATTGATAACTGATAGTCGTGAAGTGAATAAGAAGGGTGCATGTCTCAAAATATCATTTATCTCTGTTTTAAAAACTGAGCTCTGGCACCTCTGCAAATCACTCCTTCTCTCTGCGAAGGGACTATCTATTTACTTTTATGTTGTGTCATCACCTTCTAAAAACAAGCGCCAGAAACTGAGTAGAGCACAGCTGTCATGATTTATGCATTGTGTGTAGCTAATGTCGGGTGCATCATGACTGGATCTTTTCTACCATGAATTATAATGTTTAGTCGTTGCTTGAACTTTGGAGGTGCTCTACATTTATGTTTTGCAGTCTCAGAAAGGGCTAGCAAGATACCACTATTGTCATATTATATCATGGTTGTTTTGACAACGTGTTGCTGTTTGAGATATCTTATTATTGCTCGCTAGCTGATTATTTCATTGATATGAGTCATTATAATCTTTAAGAGTTATTGTTCACATGGTTAGTTATAATGTTGGCAGAAAACCTGGGTGTTGTTTAAGCTTATTTATGCAGACAAGAGCAAAAGAGTTCGTAAAAGTTTTTCTTTCTCACTTTCAGTTTATCAACTGAATTGCTTGAGGACAAGCAAAGGTTTAAGCTTGGGGGAGTAGATATGTCTCCAACGTATCTACTTTTTCTCATGCTTTTCCTCTTGTTTTGGACTCTAATTTGCATGCTTTGAATGAAACTAACCCCGAACTGATGCTGTTTTCAGCAGAACTACCATGGTGTTGTTTTTGTGCAGAAATAAAAGTTCTCGGAATGGAACGAAACTTCGCGAGGATTTTTTATGGATAAAAGAGAATTACTAGAGCCAAGACCCACCAGAGAGGGGCCCCTGGGTGGGCACAACCCACCAGGGCGCGCCCCCTGTCCTGGGGCGCCCAGGTGGGTTGTACCCACCTGCTGGCCCAGCAGACCTCAACCCTGACACTATATATTCCTATTTTCGGAGAAAAAAATCTGGAAGAAAGAATTATCACGATCCACGAGACGGAGCCGCCGCCACCTCCTGTTCTTCATCGGGAGGCCAGATATGGAGTCTGTTTGGGGCTCCGGAGAAGGGGATCTTCATTCTTCTTTATCACCAACCCATCTCCATCGCCAATTCCATGATGCTCCCCACCGGGAGTGAGTAATTCCTTTGTAGGCTCGTTGGTCGGTGAGGAGTTGCATGAGATTCATCATGTAATCTGGTTACTTTTGTTAGGGCTTGATCCCTAGTATCCACTATGTTCTTAGATTGATATTGCTATGACTTTGCTATGCTTAATGCTTGTCACTTTGCGCCTGGTGGCCATGAACTCAGATCAGAACTGTTTATGAATTCGTCATTATATCCATGTTTTAGATCCGATCTTGCAAGTTATAGTCACCTACTACGGTTATGATCTGACAACCCCGGAGTGACAACAACCGGGCCCACTCTCGGTGATGACCGTAGTTTGAGGAGTTCATGTATTCACTATGTGTTAATGCTTTGTTCCATTTCTCTATTAAAAGGAGGCCTTAATATCCCTTAGTTTCCAATATGGACCCCGCTGCCACGGGAGGGTCGGACAAAATATGTCATGCAAGTTCTTTTAATAAAGCACGTATGACTATTTACGAAATACATGCCTACATTATATCGATCAACTGGAGCTAGTGCCGTATCGCCCTAGGTTATAACTGTCGCATGATGAATATCATCCAACAAGTCACCGATCCAATGCCTACGAATTTATCTTATATTGTTTCTGCTAAGTTACTACTGCTATCATCACTGTAACACTTGCTACAAAATTATTGCAATCACTGTTACTGTTACCGTTGCTGCTGTCACTACTATCAAAACTATCATATTAATGTGCTAGTGATTACTTGCTGCAGATAATTAATCTCCAAGTGTGGTTGAACTGACAACTCAGCTGCTAATACCTTCAAATATTCTTTGGCTCCCCTTGTGTCGAATCTATAAATTTGGGTTGAATACTCTACCCTCAAAAACTGTTGCAATCCCCTATACTTGTGGGTTATCACATATAGGTAGGTATGGTGGACTCATATGGCAAAATTGGTTTAAAGGATTTTGGATGCACAGGTAGTGATCATACATGCAAAATGAAGGCTAGCAAAAGATTGAGAAGCGACCAAGCAAGAAACCAAAAATCTCATAAGCGAGCATTAAGCATAACTAACATCGAATAATGCACCACAAGTAGGATGTGATTTCATTGCATAACTATTGACTTTCGTGCATGCATAGGGAATCAAAAACCTTAACACCAATATTCTTACTAAAGCACAAGTACTCATCAACATGACTCACATATTACTATCATCATATCTCAAAACTATTAAAAATAATCAAGTTTATTTTGTCCAGTGATCTTCATGAAAGTTTTTATTATATCTTCCTTGGATATCTGTCACTTTGGGACTAATTTCATATGTTGCTTTCTTAACAATCTTAAACAAATATAAGTGAAGATCATGCGCATCATATTTCTTTCTCTCAAAATAATTTAAGTGAAGCAAGAGGGAATTTCTTAAAATTTTACTAACTCTCAAATAAATATAGGTGAAGCATGAGAGAATTTCTTGGAAAATAACAAAGCACACCATGCTCAAAAAGATATAAGTGAAGCACTAGAGGAATTCCATAGCTCATAAAGATTTAAGTGAAGCATAGAGAGCAATTCTAACAAGTCATAGGATAATTTTGGCTCTCTAAAATAGGTGAGTCCAGCAAGAATGCATGACTTAACAGAAAAAAACAAGCAAAGACTCATATCATACAAGACGCTCCAAGCAAAACTCATAATATGTGACGAATAAAAATATAGTTCCAACTAAAATACCGTTGGTCGTTAGAAGAAAGAGGGGATGTGATAACCCACAAGAATAGGGGATCGTTTGTAGCCTTCTTTGATAAATAAGAGTGTCGAACCCAACAAGGAGCTAAAGGCAGAAAAAAATATTCCCTCAAATTCTATCGACCACCGATACAAATCTACGCACGCTTGACTTTCGCTTTACCTAGAAAAAGTATGAAACTATTTTGTGAGAATAAAACTACGATTACTTTGCGAGAATAAAACAACAAATAAATTGCGAGATAATAAAAGTAGATAGATTTTGTCAATAAGAAAGTCATTTGTCCCTAGGCAATCGATAACAAGTACTGGTAATCATTCTTGCAATTTTATATGAAGGAGAGGCATGAGCTAACATACTTTCTCTACTTGGATCATATGCACTTATGATTGGACCACTAGCAAGCATCCACAACTACTAAAGATCGTTAAGGCCGTGAAACCCAACCATAGCATTAAGTATCAAGTCCTCTTTACTCCCATACGCCATAACCCACTTATCCGCGTTTAGGCTGCTGTCACCCCCGCAACACCGACAATAAGCAAACCATGAACATATTGCAACACCCTACAGCGAGGACCCCTCACGTTTGCGCAAGACTTAGGGCACCGTTGCAGCACCATAAATAAAATATACACTCATACCAACCAAGATCACGATTAACCCACGTGACAAAACATATCTACTCAAACATCATAGGATAACCATAGATCATTGGGAAATAATATATGGAGTTGAGCACCATGTTTAAGTAGATATTACAGTGGGGAGAAGGGGTGTTACACCGCTGCATAGAGGGGGAGAGAGTTGGTGTTGACGGTAGCAAGATTGTTTTTGTAGATCGTCGTCATGATCATTGCCCCGGCGGCACTCTGACACCACCGGGAGAGACGGGGAGAGAGCCCCCATCCTTCTACTTCTTCCTTGGCCTCCCCCTAGATGGGAGGAGGGTTCCCCCTCTGGTCCATGGCGGTGGAGGGGCGGGAGCCCCTCCGAGATTGGATCTCCCTCTTTGTTCTCTTCTATTTCGCGTTCCCCAGATCCGGCCCTTCACGGTTTCTTAAATTCCCGGAGATCCGTAACTCCGATTGTGCTGAAATTTCACCCGATTTTTTCCATAAATTATCTTTATTGCACTAGAAGAAGGGCCCCAACCGCCTTACGGAGTGGGCACAAGACACCTGGGCACGCCAAGGGGTGCTTGGCGCGCCCTAGTGTGTTGTGGAGGTCATGGGCCTCCGTTAGCGTTGATTCCAAGTCCCAAAAATCACATATACTCCAAAATAATTCTCCGTAAATTTTTATCGCGGTTGGACTTCGTTTGATATGGATTTTCTATGAAACAAAAAACATGCAACAAACAGGAACTGGCACTGGGCACTGGCTCAATATGTCAGTCCAAGTAAATCATATAAAATGGTGCCAAAAGTTTATAAAAGTTGTATAATATTGGCATGAAACAATCAAAAATTATAGATATGAAGGAGATGTATCAACACCCCCAAGCTTAATTCCTGCTCGTCCTCGAGTAGTTAAATGATAAAAAATATAATTTTTGATGTGGAATCCTACCTAGCATAAACTTGATCATATATCTAATCATGGCATGAATATTAAGACATGAGTAATTCAAAGCAATAGTCTATAATTTGACATAAAGACATCAATACTCGGACATCCCAACAAACAATCATGTCTTTCAAAATATCAATGCTAAATAAAGCTATCCCTACAAAATCATATAATCTTGTCATGCTCTCTCTTCTTAACATAAAGTATTTATCATGCACAGCCCCGATGACAAGCCGAGAAATTGGTTCATACTTTTTAACGCGCTTCAGCTTTTTCGACCCTCATGCAATTCATGAGCGCGAGCCATGGATATGGCACTACGGGTGGAATAGATTATGATGATAGGGTTAAATATAGAGAAGACAAAAAGGTAAGAAAGTCTTACATCGACGCGGCTAACCAACGGGCTATGGAGATGCCCATCAATTGATATCAATGCGAGGAGTAGGGATTGCCATGCAACGAATGCACTAAGAGCTATAAGTGTATGAAAGCTCAATATGAAAACTAAGTGGGTGTGCATATAATCCTACAATGAAAAATCCCACTAGTATATGAAAGTGACAACATAGGAGACTCTCCATATGAAAAACATGGTGCTACTTTGAAGCACAAGTGTGGAACTAGCATGCCCCTTCTCTCTTTTTTTCTTTTCTTTTTCTTTCTTTTTGTCTTTTTTATATTTATTTCTCTCATTTTCCGGAGTCTCATCCCAACTTGTGGGGGAATCATAGTCTCCATCATCCTTTCCTCACTGGGGCAATGCTCAAAAAATGAATAAAGATGATCATCACACTTCTATTTACTTATAACTCAAAAGAAATAAAAATTATAACTCAATACCTATAACAAATAATGACTCTATATGAATGCCTCTGGAAGTGTACCAGGATGTGCAATGATCTACCATAACAACGATATCAAAAAAAAGGACAAGCCATGGAAATATCATGCTAGCTATCTTACGATCATGCAAAGCAATATGACAATAAGTGCTCAAGTCATCGAAACGGAAGTGGTGGAAGTTGCATGGCAATATATCTCGGAATGGCTATGGAAAGGCCATAATAGGTAGGTATGGTGGTTGTTATGAGGAAGATATAATAAGGCTTATGTGTGATAGAGCATATCATATCTCGGGGTTTGGATGCACCTGCGAAGTTTGCACCGACTCTCGAGGTGAGAAAGGGCAATGCACGGTACCGTAGAGGCTAGCAAATTGCAGAAAGGTAAGAGTGCGTATAATCCATGGACTCACATTAGTCATAAAGAACTCATATACTTATTGCAAAAGTTTATTAGCCCTCGAAGAAAAGTACTACTACGCATTCCCCTAGGGGGATAGATTGGTAGGAAAAGACCATCGCTCGTCCCTGACCGCCACTCATAAGGAAGACAATCAATAATAAATCATGCTCCAACTTCATAGCATAACGAGAGACTATACGTGGATGCTTCGTAAATCACAAACCATAACACCAATATTCTTACTAACCACAACCTTTTACTAGTACCTCCCACATATTCCATCTCTATATCGCAAAACTATTGCAAGGAATCAAACATATAATATTCAGTGATCCATAAGTTTTATGTAGGATTTCATGACTAACCATGCAATTGACCAATTCCTATTGACTCTCTAAATAGATATAAGTGAAGCATGAGAGTTTAATTCTTTCTACAAAAGATCATGCTCTAACAAATATAAGTGAAGCAAAAGAGCATTCTTCAAATAGTGGTTTTCTATGTGAAGAGAAACAGGCAATCCAAACTTAAAATGATATAAGTGAAGCACATGAAGCATTCTATAATAAAGCCACACTCAAAAGATATAAGTGAAGTGCAATGAGCATTGTATAAATCAACCATGGACTATCTCATACCAGCATGGGGCATAAAATAAAAGTAAAAACTAAGTGCAAAAGATGCTCCAAGATTTACACATATCACGTGAACGAAACGAAGACGAAAATATACCGATACTTGTTGAAGAAAGATGGGATGCCTTCCGGGGCATCCCCAAGCTTAGACGCTTGAGTCTCCTTGAATATTTACTTGGGGTGCCTTGGGCATCCCCAAGCTTGAGCTCTTGCCTCTCCAATCCTTCTCCTCGTATTGAGACCTCCTCGATCTTTGATCACTTCATCCACACAAAACTCAACAGAAAGCACGGAAAGATTCGTTAGTATAATAAAGCAAGTCACTACTCTAAGTACTGTTGCAAACCAATTCATATTTTGTTTTTGAATTGTAGCTACTGTAATATAACTTTTCCATGGCTTAAACCACTAATAAAATCGATGGTTTCATCAAAACAAGCAAAACAATGCATCAAAAACAGAATTTGTCTTAAACAGGACAGCCTGTAGTAATCTGAACATTCACCGTACTTCTAGTCCTCCAAAAATTCTGAAAAATGAGGAAAAAATAAAAAAAATTGTATAGAAACACTGTGCAAAAAGTTTCAGAAACTTTCGACGTTCCAGTAAAAAATGTAAAATCACGCACTACAGCCAAAGTTTCGGTTTTTGCACCGCACATACCAACAAGCAATCTACTCATCCTAAAGGAAAATCTTGGCACATTATTTTTATAATACAATGGAATTGTACAAGGGGATAATTATTTTTGTGAGTATCTTCAGGAAAAATTCTACATTGTTTCCATGAGCATGAACACAAGTGTTCAAGGTCGACCCTCTCTTCTCCAATGCATAACTTCCAATCGCTTCTCTTTTGTGAAAAAAGTTTTTAAGTTCCCCTCTATATTTTTTTTGTTTTTAGACTTTATAGAAGCACTCAATAGAAATAAATGACTCTCTAAAACTTCTGGGTTGTCTCCCTGGCAGCATTTTCTTTAAAGCCATTAAGCTAGGCATAAAGTGCTCAAGTAATGGATCCACCCGGATCCCAAGATATATCAAAGCCAATTTTAATTAACAATGATTTGGCATTTAGTAGTGTGCACAAAGCAACATATATCATGCAATGACTAAGTCTAACTCTCTTCCTATGCATCGGAATGTCATACAAGAACAATTCATGCACATCAAGTAAAGGCCAATACATAGCAAAAGCAGTTTCTTGCAAGTTTTTCGTGTTGGAAACATAGAGGGGCGGAGATATAGTTCCTCTCTCATAATAATTGCAAGTAGGAGCAGCAAGCACATGCATATTATATTCATCAAAATCATCATGTGCAATGGTAAAAGGCAACCCGTTAATGTAATCCTTAATAAGCGCAAACTTCTCCGATATAGTGTAGTTTCGAGAATTCAAAAAGATAATAGGACTATCATGTGCGGGTGCAATAGCAACAATTTCATTCTTAACATAAGGAACTATAGCAAGTTCATCTCGATAAGCATAATTCAAATTGGCATCATGGCCACAAGCATAGCAAGCATCAAGTTCATCAAAAAGTGATATTTCAAACAAATCAATGGGATCATAGCAATTCTCATAACATTCATCCTTCGGTAAGCATGAAGGGAAATTAAATAATGTATGAGTTGAAGAGTTACTCTCATTAGAAGGTGGGCACGGGTAGCTAATCCGCGGTTCCTCCTTTTGTTCTTCGCTCTCCTCGTCATCTTTTTCATCCAATGAGCTCACAGTTTTATCAATTTCTTCTTCCATAGACTCCTGCAAAATATTAGTCTCTTCTTGGACAGCGAAGACTTTCTCAATAAATATATCAATATCATAACTATATTTATAATTTTCATAGCAATATTTAAGGATGGCAAAATTTTCAGGTCTATAAACATCATCATCAAAAGCTCCATACTTTAAAAACAAAGATTCAATTTCATAAGCACCCTTAAAAGCAACAAATTCTTCTATTCATTCCACATCATAATAATCATATCTACCATTGGCGTAAGAAGCCAAGGTTTCATTATCATTAAATTTGCATGAAAACAGAAGGTGTGGAGCGTTCATCCTAGAGCAACAAGTATAATCATATCTCTGGCATAAATTCCAAGCATACCAATGCAACATATCAATTTGATCCCATAATAGTTTCCCTTTTTGTGTCAAGCGATAATCCCTAAAGTATTCACGTTTATCCAACGTTACACCCATTATCAAATTGAATGGGGTTTTCTCAGGATTATCAAAGTAGTGCATAATATTTTTCACATAACGAGCATCGAGGGTTTTAGGAGGTTCCCCTTCTACATGAGTAGCAAGTACAACTAATTTTTTTGGTATTTCGTGTTCCATATCCATAACTAAAGATAGAGAACAACTTAGAACAGGAAATAAAAACTACTTAGTGATAAAGCAAACAAGCACACATGGGAATATTCACCCCACGCTATTGCTCCCCGGCAACGGCGCCAGAAAAAGGTCTTGATAACCCACAAGTATAGGTGATCGTTTGTAGCCTTCTTCGATAAATAAGAGTGTCGAACCCAACGAGGAGATAAAGGTAGAACAAATATTCCCTCAAGTTCTATTGACCACCAATACAACTCGACGCATGCTTGACTTTCGCTTTACCTAGAACAAGTATGAAACTATGTTGCGAGAATAAAACTACGAGTACTTTGCGAGAATAAAACTACGAATAAATTGCGAGATAATAAAAGTAGATAGCTTTTGTCAATAAGAAAGTCATTTTTCCCTAGGCAATCGATAACAAGTACCGGTAATGATTCTTGCAATTTTATATGAGGGAGAGGCATGAGCTAACATACTTTCTCTACTTGGATCATATGCACTTATGATTGGACCCCTAGCAAGCATCCGCAACTACTAAAGATCATTAAGGTCATGAAACCCAACCATAGCATTAAGTATCAAGTCCTCTTTACTCCCATACACCGTAACCCACTTATCCACGTTTAGGTTGTTGTCACCCCAACACCGACAATAAGCAAACCATGAACATATTGCAACACCCTACAGCGAGGAACCCTCACGTTTGCGCGAGACGGAAGGCACCGTAGGACAGCACCATAAATAAAATATACACTCATACCAACCAAGATCATGATTAACCCACATGACAAAACATATCTACTCAAACATCATAGGATAACCATAGATCATTGGGAAATAATATATGGAGTTGAGCACCATGTTTAAGTAGACATTACAGCGGGGAGAAGGGGTGTTACACCGCTGCATAGAGGGGGAGAGAGTTGATGTTGACGGTAGCAAGATTGTTGGTGTAGATCGCCGTCACGATCCTTGCCCCGGCGGCACTCTGGTACCACAGGGAGAGAGGGGGAGAGAGCCCCTCTCCTTCTTCTTCTTCTTCCTTGGCCACCCCCTACATGGGAGGAGGGTTCCCCCTCTAGTCCATGGCCTCCATGGCGGCGGAGGGGCGGGAGCCCCTCCGAGATTAGATCTCCCTCTATGTTCTCTTCTGTTTCGCGTTCCCAGATCAGGCCCTTCACCATTTCTTAAATTCCCAGAGATCCGTAACTCCGATTGCGCTGAAATTTTTACATGATTTTTTTCCATTAATTATCTTTCTTGCACTAGAAGAAGGGCCCCAACCGCCTTACGAGGTGGGCACAAGACACCTGGGCGCGCCAGGGGGTGCCTAGCGTGACTTGGTGGGTTGTGGAGGCCGTGGGCCTCCGTTAGCGTTGATTCCAAGTCCCAAAAATCACATATATTCGCAAATAATTATTCGTAAATTTTTATCGCATTTGGACTTTGTTTGATATGGATTTTCTTCGAAACAAAAACATGCAACAAACAGGAACTCGCACTGGGCACTGGATCAATATGTTAGTCCAGGTAAATCATATAAAATGTTGCCAAAAGTTTATAAAAGTTGTATAATATTGGCATGAAACAATCAGAAATTATAGATACGACGGAGATGTATCAGGATGCCACTCGGGCATCCCCAAGCTTAGTTGCTTGCTTCTCTTTGGATAATAGCTTGGGATGCCATGGGCATCCCCAAGCTTAGGCTCTTCTTACTCCTTGTTCCTTCATCCATCGTAAAGTCACCCAAAACTTGAAAACTTCAATCACACAAAACTCAACAAAACCTTCGTGATATCTGTTAGTATAGGAAAGCAAATCACTACTATAAGTACTATTGCAAACCCATTCATATTTTATTTTTGCGTTATATCTACTGTATTCCAACTTTTCTATGGCAAAAACTCTTGAAAGAAAACAATAGAATCATCAAAACAAGCACACAACGCAAGAAAACAAAATCTGTCAAAAACAGAACAGTCTGTAGCAATCTGGATATTTTGAGTACTTCTGTAACTCCAAAAAATTCTGAAAAATTAGGACAATGTAGCCAATTTGTATATCAATCTTGTCTAAAATATTCAGAATTTTATCGCGCTTCTGTGATTTTAAGCAATTATGTGACTAGCGCGTAAAGTTTCTGTTTTTCAACAAGATTGAATCAACTATCACCCAACACGATCCCAAAGGCTTTGCTTGGCACAAACACTAATTAAAACACAAAAAACACAATCATAACAGTAGCATAATTGTGCAAACACTCAAGAGCAGAAAGCAAAAGACAAAAATAAAATTTATTCACTGGGTTGCTGTGACGCCCCCGATTTGACCGTACACTAATCATGCACGCAAATGTGTACGATCAAGATCAGGGACTCACGGGAAGATATCACAACACAACTCTACAACATAAATAAGTCATACAAGCATCATAATACAAGCCAGGGGCCTCGAGGGCTCAAATACAAGTGCTCGATCACAGACGAGTCAGCGGAAGCAACAATATTTGAGTACAGACATAAGTTAAAAAAGTTTGCCTTAAGAAGGCTAGCACAAACTGGGACACAGATCGAACGAGGCGCAGGCCTCCTGCCTGGGATCCTCCTAACTACTCCTAGTCGTCATCATCGGCCTGCACGTAGTAGTAGGCACCTCCAGTGTCGTAGGAGTCGTCGTTGATGGTGGCGTCTGGCTCCTGGACTCCAACATCTGGTTGCGACAACCAGATAGAAAGGAAAGGGGGAAAAGAGGGAGAGAAGCAACCGTGAGTACTCATCCAAAGTACTCGCAAGCAAGGCGCTATACTACATATGCATGGGTATATGTGTAAAGGGGCATATCAGTGGACTGAACTGCAGAATGCCAGAATAAAAGGGGGATAGCTAATCCTGTCGAAGACTACGCTTCTGGACATCTCCATCTTGCAGCATGTAGAAGAGAGTAGATTGAAGTCCTCCAAGTAGCATCGTATAGCATAATCCTACCCGGCGATCCCCTCCTCGTCGCCCTGTTAGAGAGCAATCACCGGGTTGTATCTGGCACTTGGAAGGGTGTATTTTATTCAGTATCCAGTTCTAGTTGTCATAAGGTCAAGGTACAACTCCGGGTCGTCCTTTTACCAAGGGACACGGCTATTCGAATAGATAAACTTCCCTGCAGGGGTGCACCACATAACCCAACACGCTCGATCCCATTTGGCCGGATACACTTTCCTGGGTCATGCCCGGCCTCGTAAGATCAACGCGTCGCAGCCCCACCTAAGCACAACAGAGAGGTCAGCACGCCGGTCTAACCCTATGCGCAGGGGTCTGGGCCCATCGCCCTATGCACACCTGCACGTTGCGTACGCGGCCGGAAGCAGACCTAGCCTAGTGGCGTTCCAGTCCAATCCGGCGCGCGCCACTCAGTCGCTGATGTCACCAAGGCTTCGGCTGATACCACGACGCCGGGATACCCATAACTACTCCCGCGTAGATGGTTAGTGCGCATAGACCAAATGGCCAGACTCCGATCAAATACCAAGAACTCGTTAAGCGTGTTATGTATCTGCGAACGCCGACCAGGGCCAGGCCCACCTCTCTCCTAGGTGGTCTCAACCTGCCCTGTCGCTCCGCCACAAAGATCCACTTGCGGGTACTCCTACGAGCCGACCCGACTTTAGTCATCACATGTGTCATGTATATAGTATATAAGTATATACCCGTGATCACCTCCCAAAGTGATCACAGCGCAGTAGTATAGCATGGCAGACGAACAAGAGTGTAGGGCCACTGATGGAACACTAGCATCCTATACTAAGCAGTAGGATAGCAGGTAAGGGTAACAACTGTAGCAACAATGACAGGCTATGCATCAGGATAGGATTAACGGAAAGCAGTAACATGCTACACTACTCTAATGCAAGCAGTATAGAGAAGAATAGGCGATATCTGGTGATCAAGGGGGGGGCTTGCCTGGTTGCTCTGGCAAGTAGGAGGGGTCGTCAACTCCGTAGTCGAACTGGGCAGCAGCAGCGTCGGTCTCGTAGTCTACCGGAGAGAAGAGGGGGGAAGAAACAGTAAATACAATGCAAACATAAGCATGACGATGCGTGACGTGACAATGAGCAGTGCTAGGTGTGTCCTAACGCGACAGTAGGTGGTACCGGCGAAGGGGGGGAACAGCCAGGAAAGTATTCCCGATGTTTTGCGTTTTCGGACAGACGGACCGGAGGGGGAAAGTTGTGAGTTCGATATGTTAGGGAGGTGTGGTGGACGAACGGACTGCGTATCCGGATTCGTCTCGTCGTTCTGAGCAACTTTCATGTAGAAAACATTTTCATCCGAGTTACGGTTTAAAAGATATGAATTTTCAAAGATTATTTGAATTTCTGGTATTATTTAATTAACAGAAAAGGAATATGACGTCAGCATGACGTATGAGTGACGTCAGCAGTCAACAGTCCGGTTGACTGGTCAAAACTGACACAGGGGACCCACCTGTCATAGACAGTGGGTTAAACAGAGTTCAAACTAATCGAAATTTAGTTAGAAAAACTACTGGGCCCACCTGTCAGTGACTGATCAGGTTTTAACTAATTAAGTTTATTTTTAAAAACGTTTGACTAACCTAATTAGGTGGTGGGGCCTATATGTCAGTGGCTGGGGAATAGTACCCCGCGTTGACCGTGGTCAATGCAGTCAAACAGAGGCGCAGGGGCCCACTGTCAGCGGCACTGGGCGGGCCCCACGCCACGCCAGGTCAGGGCCGGCGCCGAAGGAGCTCCGGCGACCAAAACAGAGGCGGCCCCTCGCCGGAGTTGGCCGGAATCGCGCTAAAAGTGACCATTTGGCCCGGGGTTTGGCCCTATGGGACGCGCACGTCGCGCCGCGTCAGATGTGGGCAGTGGCAGGAGCGGAGACGGCCGGAATCGGGCGGGGCGTCGACGGGCGGCGGCAGCCGGAGTTGGGCGAGCACGGGATCGACTCTACGGGCGCTAATGCGATGGACTGGCGGCACGGGCGGTATCGGGGCGATGCACTGAGCACGACCGAGTGCTTGCCCGGCCCTGAAACGAACGGCAGCAGCAGCGACGATGACCGCAGTGGCGACGAGGTTCGGCAATGGCGGGGAAATGAAGCTAGGGGCGCGCAGGGAAAACGGGGAGAGAGGGGAGGTGTGCGAGCTCACAGTGGTCGCAGAGGAGGGGTGGCAAGGTCTGGGGCGCTGTGTAGCTCGTGAATCGACGGCGAGGTTGTGCGACGGCGGACAGGGAAGAAGATGAAGCAGGCGTCGTCGATGGGGCCTCCCGTCTTTGATCTAGCACCGTAGTCCACGTAGGGGGGCACGCACTTCCTCCTGGACAGGCCGGTGCAGCTGGACGCGGCCGGGGGGGCGGTGGTTCGCGTTGGCGAGCTCCGGCTTGGGCGTTCGGCGAGCTGGGAGGAGCAGGGAGAGTGGAAGAAAGCGAGGCAGATCTGGACGAGGTGAGAGGGGGGTATCGGGCGGCTAGGGTTCCAGGGGAAGGAGAGTGGGAGCCGGGGGTTCTTATCCACTCGCCGGCGCCAGCGAGCTGGTCCGGCGGGGCTCCTCCCCTGTAGCGACGTGCCTGAGGAACAGGACGAGCGACCGGGTGGGGGTGGGCCACTGGGCTGAGCTAGCTGGGCCGGTTCGGCTGGCTAGGCCCGGGGGGCAGGGGTCTTCCCCCCTTTCTTTTTTTTGCCTTTCTCTTTTTTTCTTAAAAACCTTTTATTATTTTCTATTTTTTTTGTTTTCCTTTTTGTTACTATTTATGTTAGTTTTATAAATTATAAAATTAGTTCCTAAAATAGTATTACTACTTATTCTAATGCCACAATAACTTGGGCACCCAAACAAATTAGTTTAACATTTTATATATTATAAAAGGAATTTAATTATTGGTTTTAGCTATTATTTATTTACTTTCAAGCATTCAGTTATTTTATAAAAGTGTGGTTTCTCCCCCATTATTATCTATGCAATATTTGGTTCACTCCGAACATTTTAGTTTTAATATTTGAAAACTTTTATTGTTTGCTTGATTTTGAACTTTGAATTTTGGACCGGTTTTGATCTAACGATAGATTAGCAACAGTAATGGAGGTAACGTGGCACCATTTACGTGGGATTACTGTAGCCTAATTATCCGGGCGTCACAATTCTCCTCCACTACAAGAAATCTCGTCCCGAGATTTAAGAGGGAAGTAAAGGGGGAAGGTTCGGGTTACGAAATTCTAGGGAGTGTTGTTGTTCTTGGTTGTTCTTCTCGAAGAGGTTGATCCATTACATTGATGTCTTCAACTCCATCGTACTTACGACAGAGTAAGGGGGTATTCTAGAAGAACGGACCTCTGCAAGGTTTACTATCTGGTCAATATCATCGGGGAAGGTGGCGGAAAGTAACTCTCGAACTAAATCTTAAGAAAAACCGAGAGCAAGTAAGAAAGTACCATGAGAAGTTTCAAACGGGTAGGCAATCGTTCGAAGCCTGAAACAAAGTGTGAAAGGGGTTCAAAGCAATCGGAATAAGTATTATGTCTGATGCCAGTATAGGTCAGTAGGACGGTGGTCCGTGAATTACATATGAGGCCACGCGCGATGAATAAATTTGGGAACAGGGGTGCACAGGAGAGTCAGGTTTCGATCCTGTGGAACTGTGGGTTATGGGCCCACCATGTGGTTTTTTATAGGAGCAGTGACATCTTGCACGGTCATGTTAGCAAGGCATGTCAGAGAATACCCTGTGAGTTATGTCGGCAACACGTTGGTACCAAGGGCGAGGGACGAAGAGAACCATTTTCCTGCTCGTTGAAACGAGGCAGACCATTAGGCAAGGTTCTCGTCTATCGGTGGTTACCGGAATGTCACCAACAATAGTAACAGGGTCTTACTGACAGAGTTGTACACCGAGGTGTTTGCACAAGCAGGGAATTAATACTGCTTAGATCATAATGATCACCAGAAAGGTAAAACCAAACAATGGAAAGGAAAATATGATTATCAGATTAAACAGAAGAATGGAAAGGAAAATGTGTTTCAACACATATTTCAATGGTATATCCTTCCCAAGGGTAAGCAGAGCATGATATCCATGACGGGATATAACGTAGAAAACTCTTTAGGTAAGGGGAAGGAAATTTCATGACATTACCCATACAACGGTGTTTGGATAATTGAGCAGGAAACAATTAGCTTTGGGCTTCAAATGTTCCTGTTGAAAACCAGAGTACCATAGACATGCTTTGAGATAGCATTGACATGGTCAACAGGTGAAGATCAGAATTTGGAAACAAAAAGGATCCATCAGGAACAACTTATAGAATAAGTCTTACAATTTCCTTACGGAAGAATGACTAACCTTGCCAAAAATAAAACTATAACAATAGGTCCTCCGGCCAGGTGTGTTAGGAATGACATCACCTTACCGGGTCATAAATAGGCCAATGTTATAACTCTTGGAAATATGTTCCAACCATCATATCTGACCGAGATTCAGATCTGATTGGTGTCAGGATAACTCAGACTCAGGATGCCTAAGAAGAAAAGGTGCAACACAAATTGTCGAAACGACATCGAAGATTCTTGGGTGATGAACTATGGAAGCGAGTCCCGAACAAGGGTTCATCATTAAATCAAGGGGAGATGAGGAGGTGACTGATTGACCCAGCGACAATCCATTGAGATTTCCAAAAGATGGATTTCCACAACTATGTGAACAAGGAGATATCATTAGCTAGATCGAATGACTTAATGAGGTATGCTCGAGGAAAACATACACAACTAAACATTGGTTGAAAGGTGCACCCGAATATGGGCTTAGGTAGAATGATCAATGTTAGAACGGTGATTCGATAACCAATGGTCTAAGAATGAAATATCGATCATTAACTTCAAAGCAATAGGGTTGCTAGAAGTTTTGAAGTCGCACATCATAGTTCAATTGTCGGTTTTCCGGTTAGAAACAACACGGGGATCAGAAAACAATTGGAGATGGCGAGAAGTATTACTATATCAAGAATTCTCAAGAGGTGGAGAAATTCTCACCATATCCTTGACATAAAATATGGTAATACTCCAAGGTAGAACATAACATAAGCTGGTTAGCAAGGAGCTCCATAACATGATCCAGTTTGTGTTAAGGGGAGGCAAGAATGTTGTCGATGATAACACAATTCATCGAGGGGCAAGGATGGTATTTCTCATCCTGAATTTCGACACACAACTTGGAAGAAGTCAAATTGTTGACAATGATCACGACAAATTTGTCGAGAGGTTTTCAAGAAGATGTAATTGATCGACGATGACATCAAGTCAAAGGAATGATGAAAGCGAAAGGTTATTGGAACCACGGGTAGCACCCAAACTCGAGGTCAAGTTTGTTGTTCGAGGTGAAACGATATGACGAGGAAAATCGACGTAAGCTTAGCTCATCGTCGAAAGCTGTGCTCTGGGAATAAGGACCAGGTAGCACAGTTAAAATCGGCACGATAATGGCATAGCTGAGCAGGCTAGGGATGACGTAATCGAGTACGAACTCGTAAGCAAAAGAGATTACTAAGAGTTGTTTAATCGTGATGCGGACTCGATTCAGTTATCGATGTCCTTGAGTGTTTAATAACTCGGAGCCCGTGAACAATTGGAATCAATGAGAATGTAATACTTGGTGGAGAACTCATAAGAAGTTATGCAGTTCCATGATAATCTCGAGATACCAGGGGGTAATACTCGACGACAGATTAAGGTAGAGGCTGGACTAGGGTATTGCTCTGCAGAAGACAAGTGCTCAACTTGTACGAGAAATGGTATTTAAAAGAGAACATGGTCGGAACCACGATTGCAAAAGGCCAGATCCCAGATATAAGATGAACTTATACTAAGGGAATAATTAATTTAAGAAAAGCTTTAATGATAAGATCTACATCGTGTCCATGGGCATGAACGCAAAGTTCAAGGTCGACTCCCACTTCTTCAATGCGTAACCTTTCATTCACTGCTCTATTAAAATAATTTGAGTGCGAAGACCTACCTGGTGAATTACCAGAGGAGTATGAACCTTGGAAAACTTTCGGGTTCACACAGATTAAGGAAGACATAGGTTCAATCCATCAGGGCATCTTAGGAACATATACCACAAACTTCGGAGTAAATAATACAAGCTCGAAAGTAGAGCATGGTTCACAAAGCAGAGGATAGAATTTACCAAAGGCATCCTGTATCCGAGGAAAAGCTCACAAGCTTATTTAATATGACATTGTCGGATAAAATCCGACCAAAGGGTCTGGTGGTCCACAAGGGATCTGATGTGAGCATCAGTACTCAACCAAAGGAAGAAAGAATGCAAGGAGATCAGATTATAGAAACAATTGACTAACTCGAAGCTCAAAAGCAAAGTACTTATGATTTCCAAATCAAGGGATCAGAAGCAAACGCTCTGATTGAGGATGGATAAGTCGAGTAAACTTACGGGTACAATCAATGGCAAATTTGATTGGTCGAGATCCAGCTCACGTTTAAAATGACGTCTGAGCCGGAAGAATGAATTCTAGGATATGATTGAGGATTGCGAGCATTCGCAACAAATTGAATCAACGGACTCAAAATGATAATGACAAGAGATGCCAATAAGATTACGAGACTTATGGGATTAACCATAATGCAAGCAAACAAGAATTTCAAGAGCAATAGGCTCCTGAGGATTTTTGAAAGATCGAATAGTATTTTGAAGACTATTGAGGAATACTTGAATCAACTGGGGATGACCGGATACTCGGTAAGTGCGAGAATTATCCGTAGGGGTATTCAGGTGACAAAGAACAGCAAGGCAGTAAGCTCAAAGGATTCTCGGAACAACAGAGAGAATTTCGGGGTATCTTGTAATAACAAGATCAACTGGGAAACATTGTATGAATGGCGAGTATACGTGGTTATCCATAGGAGTTTATCGATGAAAGGGAATTGCAAAAGCGTTGAACACAAGTCCTCGGGTTATCAGCAGAGAGTATCTTCAGGGTCTTCACGTGCAGCAGACGATCATCAGTAAATAAGGGGCTCTCCGGGTGAAAGTGATAACGAGATCCTAATGTTAGATTTAGTAAAATCATTTAACCCGAATAGAAGAGAGATCAGAGTCCCAGAGTATAGGCAAGGAGTAAAAGATCCTAATACCACCCAATGGCGACGTGGGCCCGTAAGACACACAGCCATGTTAGTAAAAGTTTTGTAATGTCTAGACTCGACTTCGGCCAAGGAGTGTGGAAAGGGGGATTCCTACAGGCAGTTGGCTCTGATACCAACTTGTGACGCCCCCGATTTGACCGTACACTAATCATGCACGCAAATGTGTACGATCAAGATCAGGGACTCACGGGAAGATATCACAACACAACTCTACAACATAAATAAGTCATACAAGCATCATAATACAAGCCAGGGGCCTCGAGGGCTCGAATACAAGTGCTCGATCACAGACGAGTCAGCGGAAGCAACAATATCTGAGTACAGACATAAGTTAAACAAGTTTGCCTTAAGAAGGCTAGCACAAACTGGGACACAGATCGAACGAGGCGCAGGCCTCCTACCTGGGATCCTCCTAACTACTCCTGGTCGTCGTCAGCGGCCTGCACGTAGTAGTAGGCACCTCCAGTGTCGTAGGAGTCGTCGTTGACGGTGGCGTCTGGCTCCTGGACTCCAACATCTGGTTGCGACAACCAGATAGAAAGGAAAGGGGGAAAAGAGGGAGAGAAGCAACCGTGAGTACTCATCCAAAGTACTCGCTAGCAAGGAGCTAGACTACATATGCATGGGTATATGTGTAAAGGGGCATATCAGTGGACTGAACTGCAGAATGCCAGAATAAAAGGGGGATAGCTAATCCTATCGAAGACTACGCTTCTGGACATCTCCATCTTGCAACATGTAGAAGAGAGTAGATTGAAGTCCTCCAAGTAGCATCGTATAGCATAATCCTACCCGGCGATCCCCTCCTCGTCGCCCTGTTAGAGAGCGATCACTGGGTTGTATCTGGCACTTGGAAGGGTGTACTTTATTCAGTATCCAGTTCTAGTTGTCATAAGGTCAAGGTACAACTCCGGGTCGTCCTTTTACCGAGGGACACGGCTATTCGAATAGATAAACTTCCCTGCAGGGGTGCACCACATAACCCAACACGCTCGATCCCATTTGGCCGGACACACTTTCCTGGGTCATGCCCGGCCTCGTAAGATCAACGCGTCGCAGCCCCACCTAAGCACAACAGAGAGGTCAGCACGCCGGTCTAACCCTATGCGCAGGGGTCTGGGCCCATCGCCCTATGCACACCTGCACGTTGCGTACGCGGCCGGAAGCAGACCTAGCCTAGTGGCGTTCCAGTCCAATCCGGCGCGCGCCACTCAGTTGCTGACGTCACGAAGGCTTCGGCTGATACCACGACGCCGGGATACCCATAACTACTCCCGCGTAGATGGTTAGTGCGCATAGACCAAATGGCCAGACTCCGATCAAATACCAAGAACTCGTTAAGCGTGTTATGTATCTGCGAACGCCGACAAGGGCCAGGCCCACCTCTCTCCTAGGTGGTCTCAACCTGCCTTGTCGCTCCGCCACAACGATCCACTTGCGGGTACTCCTACGAGCCGACCCGACTTTAGTCATCACATGTGTCATGTATATAGTATATAAGTATATACCCGTGATCACCTCCCAAAGTGATCACGGCGCAGTAGTATAGCATGGCAGACAAACAAGAGTGTAGGGCCACTGATGGAACACTAGCATCCTATACTAAGAAGTAGGATAGCAGGTAAGGGTAACAACTGTAGCAACAATGACAGGTTATGCATCAGGATAGGATTAACGGAAAGCAGTAACATGCTACACTACTCTAATGCAAGCAGTATAGAGAAGAATAGGCGATATCTGGTGATCAAGGGGGGGGGCTTGCCTAGTTGCTCTGGCAAGTAGGAGGGGTCGTCAACTCCGTAGTCGAACTGGGCAGCAGCAGCGTCGGTCTCGTAGTCTACCGGAGAGAAGAGGGGGGAAGAAACAGTAAATACAATGCAAACATAAGCATGACGATGCGTGACGTGACAATGAGCAGTGCTAGGTGAGTCCTAACGCGACAGTAGGTGGTATCGGCGAAGGGGGGGAACAGCCGGGAAAGTATTCCCGATGTTTTGCGTTTTCGGACAGACGGACCGGAGGGGAAAGTTGCGAGTTCGATATGTTAGGGAGGTGTGGTGGACGAACGGACTGCGTATCCGGATTCGTCTCGTCGTTCTGAGCAACTTTCATGTAGAAAACATTTTCATCCGAGTTACGGTTTAAAAGATATGAATTTTCAAAGATTATTTGAATTTCTGGAATTATTTAATTAACAGAAAAGGAATATGACGTCAGCATGACGTATGAGTGACGTCAGCAGTCAGCAGTCCGGTTGACTGGTCAAAACTGACATAGGGGACCCACCTGTCATAGACAGTGGGTTAAACAGAGTTCAAACTAATCTAAATTTAGTTAGAAAAACTACTGGGCCCACCTGTCAGTGACTGATCAGGTTTTAACTAATTAAGTTTATTTTTAAAAACGTTTGACTAACCTAATTAGGTGGTGGGGCCTATATGTCAGTGGCTGGGGAATAGTACCCCGCGTTGACCGTGGTCAACGCAGTCAAACAGAGGCGCAGGGGCCCGCTGTCAGCGGCACTGGGCGGGCCCCATGCCACGCCAGGTCAGGGCCGGCGCCGGAGGAGCTCCGGCGACCAAAACAGAGGCGGCCCCTCGCCGGAGTTGGCCGGAATCGCGCTACAAGTGACCATTTGGCCCTGGGTTTGGCCCTACGGGACGCGCACGTCGCGCCGCGTCAGATGTGGGCAGTGGCAGGAGCGGAGACGGCCGGAATCGGGCGGGGCGTCGACGGGCGGCGGCAGCCGGAGTTGGGCGAGCACGGGATCGACTCTACGGGCGCTAATGCGATGGACTGGCGGCACGGGCGGTATCGGGGCGATGCACTGAGCACGACCGAGTGCTTGCCCGGCCCTGAAACGAACGGCAGCAGCAACGACGATGACCGCAGTGGCGGCGAGGTTCGGCAATGGCGGGGAAACGAAGCTAGCGGCGCGCAGGGAAAACGGGGAGAGAGGGGAGGTGTGCGAGCTCACAGTGGTCGCAGAGGAGGGGTGGCGAGGTCTGGGGCGCTGTGTAGCTCGTGAATCGACGGCGAGGTTGTGCGACGGCGGACAGGGAAGAAGATGAAGCAGGTGTCGTCGATGGGGCCTCCCGTCTTCGATCTAGCACCGTAGTCCACGTAGGGGGGCACGCACTTCCTCCTGGACAGGCCGGTGCAGCTGGAGGCGGCCGGGGGGGGGGGCGGTGGTTCGCGTTGGCGAGCTCCGGCTTGGGCGTTCGGCGAGCTGGGAGGAGCAGGGAGAGTGGAAGAGAGCGAGGCAGATCTGGACGAGGTGAGAGGGGGTATCGGGCGGCTAGGGTTCCAGGGGAAGGAGAGTGGGAGCCGGGGGTTCTTATCCACTCGCCGGCGCCAGCGAGCTGGTCCGGCGGGGCTCCTCCCCTGTAGCGACGTGCCTGAGGAACAGGACGAGCGACCGGGTGGGGGTGGGCCACTGGGCTGAGCTAGCTGGGCCGGTTCGGCTGGCTAGGCCCAGGGGGCAGGGGTCTTCCCCCCTTTCTTTTTTTTTGCCTTTCTCTTTAAAAAAAAACCTTTTATTATTTTCTATTTTTTTGTTTTCCTTTTTGTTACTATTTATGTTAGTTTTATAAATTATAAAATTAGTTCCTAAAATAGTATTACTACTTATTCTAATGCCACAATAACTTGGGCACCCAAACAAATTAGTTTAACATTTTATATATTATAAAAGGAATTTAATTATTGGTTTTAGCTATTATTTATTTACTTTCGAGCAATCAGTTATTTTATAAAAGTGTGGTTTCTCCCCCATTATTATCTATGCAATATTTGGTTCACTCCGAACATTTTAGTTTTAATATTTGAAAACTTTTATTGTTTGCTTGATTTTGAACTTTGAATTTTGGACCGGTTTTGATCTAACGATAGATTAGCAACAGTAACGGAGGTAACGTGGCACCATTTACATGGGATTACTGTAGCCTAATTATATGGGCGTCACAGTTGCCTCCCAACAAGCGCTATAGTTTTACGCCCCTAGCTAGGCATAATGTGTTGATCTAAGTATTATCATTTATAGTTTTGGGAACTTTTGTAAGGGCTTTCTCAAACCCGGGAGACTCTTTGTGCTTCCCTAAATTCTTAGGAAAAGAATACATCTTGAGATCTACTATATCCAATCGCTTATTGCAAAGAGTAATCAAGGTATTCATGCAATTGATACTATCATTAAGATGTTGAGGGGTTCATTATATTTTTGCAATTCAACCATATGTTTGTGCAAATCACCAAGTTGGTCCAACATTTGAAGTCCTTCTGGGTTGAAAGAAAACTCCTTCTTTTGCGGTGGAACCCCTAGAATTCCTTCTAAGATTTCATAGGCAGCATTAGCATCAAGCTCAATAAAATTCCCTTTAGCGGCAAAATCTAAGAGTTGTCTATGATGTAAACCCAATCCGGTGTAAAAATTACGAAGCAAAATCTTAGCGTCACCCTTTAGGTTGCAAACACGATAGGATTCCATTAGCCTATACCAAGCATCTTTCAAATTTTCTCCTTGTCGTTGCTTGAAGTATAAAACTTCCAAATCTGGTGACAAAGGAGGACTAGTCACGCTAGCCATTATGACAAGAAAGCAAGAACGCAGATAGATCTGGCAAGAAAGCAACAAACAAAAAAGAGGGCGAATAAAACGACAATTTTTTGTGAAGTGTGGGAGAGGAAAACGAGAGGCAAATGGCCAATAATGTAAATTGCAAGGAGATGAATTTTTTTATTAGGATCCTGGTAGATGTTGATGATGTCTCCCCGGTAATGGTGCCAGAAATTCCTTTTGATGTTTTCTTGACCTACGTCGGTATTTCCCCAAAGAGGAAGGGATGATCTAGCACAGCAACGGTAGGTATTTCCCTCAGTGATAAGACCAAGGTTATCGAAATAGTAGGAGAACCACGCAACACCACGTAAACAGCTCTTGCACACAAATAATAAATACTCGCAACCCGACGTATTAAAGGGGTTGTCAATCCCTTTCGGGTAACGGCCCAGAAATTTGGAGGAGGACGGGATAAAGTTGTAATAGATTGAATAGATATATCACAAATAAAATAAAGTGCAGCAAGGTATTTTTGTATTTTTGGATTATAGATCTGAATATAGAAGCAAATAAAAATAGATCGCAAAGGCAAATATAATAAAGAAGAGACCCGGGGCCATAGATTTCACTAGTGGCTTCTCTTGAGAAAAATAGCACACGGTGGGTAAACAAATTACTTTTGGGCAATTGATAGAACTTCAAATAATCATGACGATGTCCAGGCAATGATCATTATATAGGCATCACGTCCAAGATTAGTAGACCAACTCCTGCCTGCATCTACTACTATTACTCCACACATCGACCTCTATCCAGCATGCATCTTGTGTCAAGTTCATGGAGAAACGGAGTAATGCAATAAGAACGATGACATGATGTAGACAAGATCTATTTATATAGAAATAGACCCCATCTTGTTATCCTTAGTAGCAACGATACATACGTGTTGGTTCCCCCTTCCGTCACTAGGATCAAGCACCGTAAGATCGAACCCATCAAAAAGCACCTCTTCCCATTGTAAGATAAATAGATCAAGTTGGCCAAACAAAACCCAAATATCGGAGAAGAAATACTAGGCTATAAGTAATCATGCATATAAGAGATCAAAATACTTCAAATAACTTTCATGGATCAAACATATTCTAATCATAAACTCAACGTTCATCGGATCCCAATAAACACACCGCAAAAAGAGTTACATCATATGGATCTCCAAGAGACCATTGTATTGAGAATCAAAAGAGAGAGAGAGAGAGAGAGAGAGGAAGCCATCTAGCTACTAACTACGGACCTGTAGATCTACAATGAACTACTCACGC
The DNA here is from genome assembly GCF_018294505.1 of Triticum aestivum. Classification (NCBI taxonomy): domain Eukaryota; kingdom Viridiplantae; phylum Streptophyta; class Magnoliopsida; order Poales; family Poaceae; genus Triticum; species Triticum aestivum. Next base: position 55,404,298 of record NC_057808.1, on the reverse strand, counting down.
ATCATCGGAGAGGCACCAATGGGCATGATGAACCCCTCCGTGATGGTGTCTTGATACGTCTCCAACGTATCTATTATTTTTTATTATTCCATGCTGTTATATTATCATTCTTGGATGTTTTACAATCATTTTATAGAAAATTTATATCATTTTTTCAGACTAACCTATTGACCCAGTGCCCAGTGCTAGTTGCTGTTTTTTGCTTGTTTTTTTACATCGCAGGAAATCAATATCAAACGTAGTCCAAACACCGCGAAACTTTTTGTGGATTTTTTACGGACCAGAAGACCACCAATTGGCCAGAGCAGCACCTCGGGGGTGCCCCGAGGGAGGCACAACCCAGCAGGGCGTGCTTGGGGGCCCAGGCGTGCCCAGGTGGGTTGTGTCCACCTCGGTGGCCTCTCGCACCCCCTCTTTACCCTATAAATTCCGAAATATTCGAAAAACCCTCGGGGTTAACCTAGATCAGAAGTTCCGCCGCCACAAGCCTCAGTAGCCACCGAAACCAATCTAGAACCTGTTCCGGCACCCTGCTGGAGGGGGGAATCATCTCCGATGGCCATATTCATCATCCCGGCGGCCACCACCATGAGGAGGGAGTAGTCCACCCTCGGGGTTGAGGGTCTGTACCAGTAGCTATGTGTTCAATCTCTCTCTCTCTCTCCCGTGTTCTTGAGATGTCATGATCTTGATGTACCGCGGGCTTTGTTAATATAGTCAGATCATATGGTGTTTTCCCCTCTCTATCTTGTTGTGATGAGTTGAGTTTTCCCTTTGAGATTTTGTTTTATCATATTGAATACTTTTATGGATTTGAGAGCACTTGATATATGTATTGCATATGAATACTCATGGTGACGATGGGGTATCATATTGATTCACTTGATATATGTTTTGGCACTCAACTCGTGAATTTCCGAGGTGACATTGGGGTAATCTATGCATAGGGGTTGATGCACGTGCTTGTCTTTGTTTCTCCGGTATAAATCTTGGGGCACTCTTTGAGGTTCTTTGTGTTGAATTGAGTATTATGGATCTGAAATTATTTGGTGTTATTTTAGTATGAACTCTTGGATAGATCGATTGGAAAGAATAGTTTCGAGGTGGTTTTGTACCATACAAATAATTTCTTATGTTCTCCACTAGATAGGAACTTTGGAGTGATTCTTCATCGCACTTTGAGGGACGGTTATATGATCCAATTATATTAGCATTGTTGGAAGATTGCACTAGTGAAAGTACAGACCCTTGGCCTCATTTTCAAGCATTGCAATACCGTTTGTGCTTCGTTTTATCAATTGCTACCTTGTTGTTTTTTATTCTTCTTATTAAAAAAATCAATATCTACTATACATATTACACTTGTTTCACCATCTCTTCGCCAAACTAGTGCACCTATACAAATTACCATTGTATTTGGTGTGTTTGGGACACAAGCGACTTTTTATTATTTGGTTGCAGGGTTGTTTGAGAGAGGCCATCTTCATCCTTCGCCTCCCACGGATTGATAAACTTAAGGTCATCCACTTGAGGGAAAATTGCTATTGTCCTTCATAACTCTCGCTTGGAGGCCCAACACGTGTCTACAAGAATAAAGTTGCGTAGTAGACATCAAGCTCTTCTCTGGTGTCATTGCCGGGTGAGTGCATGGACGTATATCTTTAGATCTTGTAATTGAATCTTTTAGTTTCTTGTTTTATCACTAGTTTGGTTTATAAAACAAAACTACATAATAAAATGGAATTGAGGTTGCATCATATTATTGATCATCTTTATAATATCTTTCTTGAAAACTATGGATCGGAAAATTGTGCTCAATTGTTAGAAGAAGAAGTCAATAAAATGTTTGTCACAAAATATTTGAATCATGAGCATGATTGCAATGTTTTTAGTATGAATATCCAAAATGCTAATGATGATTGCACAATTCATGACAAAAGTGTTTCTTATAAGCATGTCAATTTTTGCAGAGTGAATTGGGAGTGCAATTGCACAACAAAAAGAGAAGATAGATTTTGTAAGAAGCATAAATATTTAGAAACAAAAAAGTTGAAAGAGAGGCTAGATGATTGTGCAGAAAGATTTAATTTTTTTCGCCATCCTTGGGAACTTTGCAATGAACATGGTCATTTAAATCTCCAATGCAAATTCTTTCATGATCAAATCCTGTCAAAAAATTGTGATAATTTGATTACCCTTGAGCATCATAAAGAGCTTAGTCTTCTTTTGGGGTATGAAGAATGAAACGTATAACTAAGGGTTTTCCAAAATTTAATCTCGAGAGATTTCCTGATTTTGATCTAGAGTAAATTTATATGTTTTCCGTGGTAAATTGCATCGAGAATTCTTATATTGCCAACTATCTAAAGTCAAGAAAAAAATAGAATATTAAGAGAGTACTAATGAAAGGGAAAATATTTCCCAATACCCTCCTAGTGTTTATTATGATGAATCAGGTAACGAGGAGGAGCTTCCTATCCAACCAATCTCATCAATGAGAAGCTTGAAAAGATTAATTAAACCCACACATGATGTGATGAAGAAGAAGAAAAGAAGAAAGAATAGAGGTAAAAAGGTATCTCTCCCAAATAATGTTGCTCCTATTATTGTTGTGCCTCATGAAAATGAATCAAAAATAATTGTGGAAGATGATGCACTTGATGATAATTTTGTTATGCCTACTGCTTGTTGTGATGATTATGATTGGGAAGACAGTGATACTTCTTATAATCATGGAAATATTTTTTGGCACCAACTTGGGAAATTATGATGATAGCAATTGTTATACCGTTGGTTCTATTCATACTATTAATGATGAAAGTGATTATGCTTATGATATACCAAGCCACAAGCTAGGGATGCTATGTTTGATGAGAATGAGTTGTTTGATAATTTATTTGCTGCAATTAATGTTTGTCCCAAGCTTGGGATGCTATGCTTAATGCAGATGTTCTTTTTAGTCCCCTTACTTTGAATGATCAAATTTGCTATGATGATTGGATGCCTCCTACTTATCATGATTATTGTGATGATACTTATGTTATAAAAAGTAGTGTTAATTATTGTCATAATTTTGAATATCCTTTTACCGAACATTACTCTCTTAATGTGGGAACAATTTTTAGTATTCAAGTTTCACTTGACAATCCCACTATTGTGAATGAGAAGAAATTTTCTTATGTGGAGACTAATAAAATTTCTACACTTGTGGATCATGAAAAGAATGTTTTATGTGATGGTTATGTTGATGAATCTATTCATGATGATACTGAAAATTATTATGAGAGAGGAACTTATGATTCATGATGCTCTTGTTATGTTTCAATCTGTATCGTTTATACGAGTATCATTGAACTCATCATGCCTAGCGAAAAGGCACTAAAGAAAAGCGCTTGTTGGGAGACAACCCAACACTTTTACCTACTGTTTTTGTGTTTTCACATGATTAGGCTACTGTAATAATCATGTTTTATTGCTTTCGTTTCATTAAAGTGCCAAGTAAGACCTTTGGGATGGCTTACGGTGATAGTTAATTTGATCTTGCTGAAAAATAGAAACTTTTGCTCTCAGGAAAACAATTCTATTTTTTAACAGAAGCGTGATAAGATGCTGATTCTTTTTGTAGAAGATTAATAGACAAATTTCCCAGGTTTTCCTATTTTGTCAGAATTTTTGGAGTAGTAGAAATATGGTTGGAGTACAGATTACTACAGACTGTTCTGTTTTTGACAGTTTCTGTTTTCAATGCATAGTTTGGTTGTTTTCTAGTTCCCATGGCTTATATTGCTCAATATAAATTGTGGAAATGATATGCTAAAGTAGGCGTTGTGTGAGAACAATCATGAATCTTGTCTTTGACAGTAAGTGAAATGGTTTGCTCTTTATCATACTAACCTATCTCACAAAGTTCCGTTAAGTTTTGTGTGATTGAAGTTTTCAAGTTTTTGGTGAGATGTCGATATGAGAAGACAAGGCATTCCCAAGGTAATATTCAAGGAATATCCAAGCAACTATGCTTGGGGATGCCCAGGGAGGCATCCCCTCTTTCGTCTTCAACATTATCGGTAACCTCACTTGGAGCTATGTTTTCATTCGTCACATGATATGTGTTTTGCTTGGAGCGTCAATTTATTTTGTTATAGTTTCCTTGCTGTTATTTAGAATAATCTTTTGCATCTTTTATTTCAATAAAATTGGCATTGGTAGCCTTTACTATGCTTATTTTAAGAGTCTACATGTTGTTGTTTGAAAACAGAAAGTTGACCGATGTTGCAAAAATTCCCTAGAAAATTCAGAATGTGATAAAATGTTGAAACTTTTTGCAAATAACCTCTGATAAATTTTCTACAGTGTGGTAAATTTTCATAATCTTAGGAGTTAAATATGTATTGATACTCTTGCATTCTTTACAGACTGTACTGTTTTGGTAGATTGCTGTTATGTTTGCATTGTTTGCATGTGTTTGCTTCTTTAATGATTCTATTTGAGGATAGGAGTATTAAATATGCAGAGGCATTTAGTATGCAATTTTGAATAATAATTTTAGTGATTTTCTATAGTAGATAGTGATAAGGTTTTTGTATTGGTTTATACTAACTTATCTCACGAGTTCTTGTTGAGTTTTGTGTGGATGAAGTTTTTGAGATTAAGGAAAAATGTGATATGAGAGGAATTAAGGAGACACAAAAGCTCAATCTTGGGGATGCCCAAGGCATCCCAAGATAATATTTCAAGAATTCTCAAGCATCTAAGCTTGGGGATGCCCCGGTAGGCATCCCACCTTTCTTCATCAACAATTATCGGTTAGGTTCGGTTGAGCCTAAGTTTTTACTTCTTCACATGATGTGTGATATTGTTGGAATGTAATTATATTTTGTTTTGCTTGTTGTTTGAATAAAATACTTAGATCTGAAAGTCTTTTTTAAATAAAAGAGAGTCTTCACATAGGTACCTATTCACGTAACTACTCGCTTGATCTTCACTTATATCTTTTTGGAGTAGTTTGTCATTTGCTCTAGTCCTTCACGAATATCCTTTTGAGCATGGTGTGCTTTAGTATTTTTGAACAAATTCTCTCTTGCTTCACATAGATTTGTTTGAGAGTTAGTAATTTTTTTAAAGAAATTCTCTCTTGCTTCACTTAAATTAATTTGAGAGAAAGAAATATTATGCTCATGATCTTCACTTATATTTGTTTAAGCTTATCAAAAGCAACACATGAAAATTAGTTCCAAAGTGATAGATATCCAAGAAGGATATAATAAAAACTTTCATGAAGATCATTGGACAAAATAAACTTGATTCCTTGTAATAGTTTTGAGATATGATGATGTGATATGTGAGTCATGTTGATGAGTAATTGTGCTTTAGTAAGAATATTGGTGCTAAGGTTTGTGATTTCCTATGTAACTTTGAAAGTCAATAGTGATGCAATGAAACTACATCCGACTTGCGGTGCATTATTCGATGTAAATTATGCTCAATGCTCGCTTATGAGATTATTCGTTTCTTGGTTGGTCGCTCCACAATCTTTTGCTAGCCTTCATTTTGCACTAAGTATGATCACTACTTGTGCATCCAAAATCCTTTAACATAGTTTTGCCACATGAGTCCACCATACCTACCTATATGCGATATTCTTTTGCCGTTCTAAGCAAATTTGTATGTGCCATCTCTATTTTTTAAAATAAATTTACCTTTTGTGTGCTCGTACCGCTCGCGAGGCGGTGAGGGGTGGCCAATATTTTCCATGCTAGATGTGTTATTCTCATGATGAGTGTTTATTCACTTGTCATTGCACGGGAGTAAGGAAAAGTTATTAGGGATGCCCAGTCCCAAAATGAAAAATGAATTTACTTTATGTTTTCAAATAATAAATTCCTTGGAAAGTGTTGGTATGGAAGGCACCCGTGGACACGGTTAGCCATGGAAAGTGAAAGTATGGTGGAAAAATGAATAAACTTTATTTTCTGTTTGGGAATCGCCTCTGATATATCTAGCATGGAAAGTGTTGGGAGCTCTAAGTCGTTTTCGTTGGTGGGAAAATTATACCTCTCAAAATGTTTTTATCTCTAAATTTTCACTTGGAGCTCTGCCACCTCTACAAATCCCTACTTCCCTCCGTGAAGGGCCTTTCTTTTACTTTATGCAATTTTTATTTTTAATTTGAGTCTCCATCTTCTCTTATAAAGCACCAACTAGGGGTAGTTAATATGCGAGTGTGTTTCATGAATGGATCAATGATTGAGCATGATGGGCTAGGGATAACTTATTTTAGCGTTGATATTTTGAAAGACACGGTTGCTTGTTGGTACGCTTGAGTATTAAAGTCCTCATGTCAAAACTAGACTATTGTTTTGAACCATATAAAAGTCCAAATGTCCATGCTACAAAGAAAAGAATATAAGAAGACATGTTAGGCAGCATTCCACATCAAAAAATCTGTTTTATCATTTACCTACTCGAGGACGAGCAGGAATTAAGCTTGGGGATGCTGATACGTCTCCAACATATCTATAATTTTTTATTATTCCATGTTGTTATATTATCATTCTTGGATGTTTAACAATCATTTTATAGCAAATTTATATCATTTTTTGGGACTAACCTATTGACCCAGTGCCTAGTGCAAGTTGCTGTTTTTTGCTTGTTTTTTACATTGCAGGAAATCAATATCAAATGGAGTCCAAACACCGCGAAACTTTTTGGGATTTTTTCTGGACGAGAAGACCGCCAATGGGCCATAGCAGCACCTGGGGGGTGCCCCAAGGGGGGCACAGCCCACCAGGGCGCGCCTCAGGGCCCAAGCGCGCCCAGGTGGGTTGTGCCCATCTCCATGGCCTACCGCATCCCCTCTTTGCCCTATAAATTCTGAAATATTCCAAAAACCCTCGGGGTTAACCTAGGCCTCTATAGCCACTGAAAACCAATCTAGACCCCATTCCGGCACCCTGTCGGAGTGGGAAATCATCTCCGGTGGCCATCTTCATCATCACGGCGGCCACCATGATGAGGAGGGAGTAGTCCACCCTCGGCGCTGAGGGTTTCTACTAGTAGCTATGTGTTTAATCTCTCTCTCTCTCTCTCTCTCTCTCTCTTGTGTTCTTGAGATGTCACGATGTTGATGTACCGCGGGCTTTGTTAATATAGTTGGATCATATGGTGTTTTCCCCTCTCTATCTTTGTTGTGATGTATTGAGTTTTTCCCTTTGAGATTTTGTTTTATCGGATTGCATACTTTTATGGATTTGAGAGAACTTGATATATGTCTTGCATATTAATACTCGTGGTGTAAATGGGGTATCATATTGATTCACTTGATATATGTTTTGGAATTCAACTCGCGGATTCCCGAGGTGACATTGGGGTAATCTATGCATAGGGGTTGATGCACGTTCTTGTCTTTGTTTCTCCGGTAGAAATCTTGGGGCACTCTTTGAGGTTCTTTGTGTTGGATTGAGTGTTGTGGATCCGAAATTATTTTGTGTTATTTTAGTATGAACTCTTGGATAGATCGATCGGAAAGAATAGTTTCGAGGTGGTTTCGTACCCTACAAATAATTTCTTCTTATGTTCTCCGCTAGATAGGAACTTTGGAGTGATCTTCTTCATCGCACTTTGAGGGACGGTTATATGATCCAATTATATTAGCATTGTTGGGAGATTGCAGCAGTGAAAGTACGGACCCTAGGCCTCATTTTCAAGCATTGCAATACCGTTTGTGCTCCGCTTTATCAATTGCTATCTTGCTGTTTTTTATTCTTCTTATTACAAAAATCATATCTACTATCCATATTACACTTGTTTCACCATCTCTTCGCCGAACTAGTGCACCTATACAAATTACCATTGTATTTGGTGTGTTGGGGACACAAGAGACTTTTTATTATTTGCTTGCATGGTGGTTTGAGAGAGACCATCTTCATCCTACGCCTCCCACGGATTGATAAACCTTAGGTCATCCACTTGAGGGAAAATTGCTACTGTCCTATAATACTCTGCGCTTGGAGACCCAACACGTGTCTACAAGAATAAAGTTGCATAGTAGACATCATGTCTAGATTGGATCTGGTGGTTCTGGAACCTGCGGCGGCTGGAATTGATTTTCGTAGACTCCCCTAGGGTTTCTGGAATATTGCGGTATTTATCGAGCAAAGAGGCGGTGCGTGAGGCCATCGAGGTGGGCACAACCCACCTGGGTGCGCCTCGGCCCCCAGGCGCGCTGATACGTCTCCAACGTATCTATAATTTTTTATTGTTCCATGCTATATTATATTCTGTTTTGGACATTAATGGGCTTTATTATACACTTTTATATTATTTTTGGGACTAACCTATTAACCGGAGGCCCAGCCCAGAATTGCTGTTTTTTGCCTATTTCAGAGTTTCGCAGAAAAAGAATATCAAATGGAGTCCAAACGGAATGAAACCTTCGGGAACGTGATTTTCGGAACGAACGTGATCCAGAGGACTTGGACCCGTCAAGACATCAACCAGGAAGGCACGAGGTAGGGGGGCGTGCCCTCCATCGTCGTGGGCCCCATGTTGCTCCACCGACATACTTCTTCCTCCTATATATACCTACGTACCCCCAAACTACCAGATACGGAGCCAAAAACCTAATTCCACCACTGCAACCTTCTATACCCGTGAGATCCCATCTTGGGGCCTTTTCTGGAGCTCTGCCGGAGGGGGCATCGATCACGGAGGGCTTCTACATCAACACCATAGCCTCTCCGATGATGTGTGAGTAGTTTACCTCAGACCTTCGGGTCCATAGTTAGTAGCTAGATGGCCTCTTCTCTCTTTTTGGATCTCAATACAATGTTCTCCCCCTCTCTCGTGGAGATCTATTTGATGTAGTCTTCTTTTGCGGTGTGTTTTTTGAGACCGATGAATTGTGGGTTTATGATCAAGTTTATCTATGAACAATATTCGAATCTTCTCTGAATTCTTTTATGTATGATTGGTTATCTTTGCAAGTCTCTTCGAATTATCAGTTTGGTTTGGCCTACTAGATTGATCTTTCTTGCAATGAGAGAAGTGCTTAGCTTTGGGTTCAATCTTGCGACGTCCTTTCCCAGTGACAGTAGGGGCAGCAAGGCACGCATTGTATTGTTGCCATCGAGGATAACAAGATGGGGTTTATATAATATTGCATGAGTTTATCCCTCTACATGATGTCATCTTACTTAAAGTGTTACTCTGTTCTTATGAACTTAATACTCTAGATGCATGCTGGATAGCGGTCGATGTGTGGAGTAATAGTAGTAGATGCAGGCAGGAGTCGGTCTACTTGTCTCGGACGTGATGCCTATATACATGATCATACCTAGATATTCTCATAACTATGCTCAATTCTGTCAATTGCTCAACAGTAATTTGTTCACCCACCGTAATACTTATGCTCATGAGAGAATCCACTAGTGAAACCTATGGCCCCCGGGTCTATTTTCCATCATATTAATCTTCCAACAACAAGCTATTTCCATTGCCTTTTATTTTGCTTTTATTTTACTTTGCATCTTTATCATAAAAATACCAAAAATATTATCTTATCATATCTATCAGATCTCACTCTCGTAAGTGACCGTGAAGGGATTGACAACCCCTTTATTGCGTTGGTTGCGAGGATTTATTTGTTTGTGTAGGTGCGAGGGACTTGTGCGTGGCCTCCTACTGGATTGATACCTTGGTTCTCAAAATCTGAGGGAAATACTTACGCTACTTTGCTGCATCACCCTTTCCTCTTCAAGGGAAAACCAACGCAGTGCTCAAGAGGTAGCAAGAAGGATTTCTGGCGCCATTGCCGGGGAGTCTACGCAAAAGTCTACATACCAAGTACCCATCACAAACCCTTATCTCCCGCATTACATTATTTGCCATTTGCCTCTCATTTTCCTCTCCCACACTTCACCCTTGCCATTTTATTCGCTCTCTCTTTTCCGTCCGCCTCTTTTTCGCTTGCTTCTTGTTTGCTCGTGTGTTGGATTGCTTGTTTGTCTCGATGGCTCTACCAAGATTTGGTGATCCTCACCTTAAAAGGCTAGAAGAGATCGAAAGCAACGTTAGGAGTTTCATGGTCTTACAATTTGAACATAATAATTTCTTTAGAAACGATCTTAAGGAACAAAAAAGCATTATGAGTTATATGAATAAAGATCTCGATGATATGTCTAAAGAATTTGATGGTTTGAGATCCTAGATCGCTCATCTTGAGAAGTTAATAGCTGAAATTTCGGATAAGCAGGCCACCTTAGTTAATAAGATGGCTGCTAAGCCGGAAAACTTTGAAAATAAAGATGAAGATCTAAAAGTTATTGATGTGTCTCCTATTAAATTTTTGTTTAGCAATATGAATCTTGATAATGATGGGACTGAATATGATCCACCTTTACCTAGAAGGCATTCCAAAAATTCTGAGTTTTTAGATCTTGATGCAAAAATTGGTAAAAGTGGGATTGAAGAGATCAAAACTCTAGATATTAATGAACCCACTATTTTGGATTTCAAGGAATTTAATTATGATAATTGCTCTTTGATAGATTGTATTTCCTTGTTACAATCCGTGCTAAATTCTCCACATGCTTACACTCAACACAAAGCTTTTACTAAACATATCGTTGATGCTTTAATGCAATCTTATGAAGAAAAACTTGAGTTGGAAGTTTCTATCCCTAGAAAACTTTAGGATGAGTGGGAACCTACTATTAAAATTAAAATTAAAGATCATGAATGCTATGCTTTGTGTGATTTGGGTGCTAGTGTTTCCACGATTCCAAAGACTTTCTGTGATTTGTTAGGTTTCCGTGATTTTGATGATTGCTCTCTAAACTTGCACCTTGCGGATTCCACTATTAAGAAACCTATGGGAAGAATTAATGATGTTCTTATTATTGCAAATAGGAATTATGTGCCCGTAGATTTTATTGTCCTTGATATAGATTGCAATCCTTCATGTCCTATTATTCTTGGTAGACCTTTCCTTAGAACGATTGGTGCAATTATTAATATGAAGGAACGGAATATTAGATTCCAATTTCCCTTAAGGAAAGGCATGGAACACTTCCCTGGAAAGAAAATAAAATTTCCTTATGAATCTATTATGAGAGCCACTTATGGATTGCCTACCAAAGATGGCGATACCTAGATCTATCCTTGCTTTTATGCCTAGCTAGGGGTGTTAAACGATAGCGCTTGTTGGGAGGCAACCCAATTTTATTTTTAGTTTTTTTTTGCTTCTCTTCAGGAATAAATATTTGAACTAGCCTCTGGTTAGATGTAGTTTTATGTTTTAATTAGTGTTTGTGCCAAGTTAAACCTATAGGATCTTCTTGGATGACAGTTATTTGAACCTTGCAGAAAATTCCAGAAACCTTCTATTCACAAAAATAATTGTTAAAAATCACCACAACGTGATAAAATATTAATTCCAATTGCTTCTGATCAATAAACAAATTGTCTAGGTCGTCCTATTTTGTCTGAATTTTTTGAGTTCCTGAAGTTTGCGTTAGTTACAGATTACTACAGACTGTTCTGTTTTTGACAGATTCTGTTTTTCGTGTGTTGTTTGCTTATTTTGATGAATCTATGGCTAGTAAAATAGTTTATAAACCACAGAGAAGTTGGAATACAGTAGGTTTAACACCAATATAAATAAAGAATGAGTTCTTACAGTACCTTGAAGTGGTGTTTTGTTTTCTTTCGCTAACGGAGCTCACGAGATTTTCTGTTAAGTTTTGTGTTGTGAAGTTTTCAAGATTTGGGTAAAATATTTGATGGATTATGGAACAAGGAGTGGCAAGAGTATAAGCTTAGGGATGCCCATGGGACCCCAAGATAATCTAAGGACACCAAAAAGCCAAAGCTTGGGGATGCCCCGGCAAGCATCCCCTCTTTTGTCTACTTCCATCGGTAACTTACTTGGAGCTATATTTTTATTCACCACATGATATGTTTTTTGCTTGGAGCGTCTTGTATTATTTGAGTCTTTGTTTGTTAGTTTACCACAATCATCTTTGCTGTACACACCTTTTGATGAGAGACACACATGATTCGGAATTGATTAGAATGTTCTATGTGCTTCACTTATATCTTTTGAGTTATATAGTTTTTGCTCTAGTGCTTCACTTATATCTTTTAGAGCACGGTGGTGGATTTGTTTTATAGAAACTGTTGTTCTCTCGTGATTCACTTATATTATTTTGATAGTCTTAAACAGCATGCTAATTTGCTTAATCCTAATATGCTAGGTATTCAAGACTAGTAAAAACTTTCTTATGAGTGTTGAATACTAAGAGAAGCTTGATGCTTGACGATTGTTTTGAGATATGGAGGTAGTGATATTAAAGTTGTGCCAGTTGAGTAGTTGTGAATTTGAGAAATACTTGTATTGAAGTTTGCAAGTCCCGTAGCATGTACATATGGTAAACGTTATGTAACAAATTTGAAACATGAGGTGTTCTTTGATTGTCCTCCTTATGAGTGGCGGTCGGGGACGAGCGATGGTCATTTCCTACCAATCTATCCCCCTAGGAGCATGCGCGTAGTGCTTGATTTTTGATGACTTGTAGATTTTTGCAATAAGTATGTGAGTTCTTTATGACTAATGTTGAGTCCATGGATTATACGCACTCTCACCTTTCCATCATTGCTAGCCTCTTCGGTACCGTGCATTGCCCTTTCTCACATTGAGAGTTGGTGCAAACTTTGCCGGTGCATCCAAACCCCGTGACATGATACGCTCTTTCACACATAAACCTCCTTATATCTTCCTAAAAACAGCCACCATACCTACCTATTATGGCATTTCCATAGCCATTCCGAGATATATTGCCATGCAACTTTCCACCGTTCCGTTTATCATGACACGTTCATCATTGTCATATTGCTTTGCATGATCATGTAGTTGACATAGTATTTGTGGCAAAGCCACCATTCATAATTCTTTCATACATGTCACTCTTGATTCATTGCATATCCCGGTACACCGCCGGAGGCATTCATATAGAGTCATACTTTGTTCTAGTATCGAGTTGTAATCATTGAGTTGTAAATAAATAGAAGTGTGATGATCATCATTTTTAGAGCATTGTCCCAAGTGAGGAAAAAAGGGGCCATAAAAAAAAGAGAAGAAGGCCCAAAAAAATGTGAGAAAAAGAGAGAAGGGACAATGTAACTATCCTTTTACCACACTTGTGCTTCAAAGTAGCACTATAATCTTCATGATAGAGAGTCTCTTGTTTTGTCACTTTCATTTACTAGTGGGAATTTTTCATTATAGAACTTGGCTTGTATATTCCAAAAATGGGCTTCCTCAAATGCCCTAGGTCTTCGTGAGCAAGCAAGTTGGATTGTAGCGACCAGACCTCAAATGGCCTGTGCTGCTGTGCACCAGTGTCATCCCTGGATCAGTAATGCTGACACGCACAGTACAAATGGAGGATTTATAACAGAGTAGCAATCACACACTTATTACATCGAATATCTCCGAAGAGATTAAGTATGAACATGGCTTAAGGCCATTTAATAACGATAACAGCGGAAGACTTGGAAGATAAGTGAGTCCATCAACTCCAGCGGCATCACTGAGTATAAGACCACGACCTAAGGCATCTTACTCGTCGTCTGAAAAGTCTGCAACATGAAACGTTGCAGCCCGAAAACGGGTCAGCACATAGAATATGCTGGCAAAGTAACACATAGAGAAACAATGAACAATGCTAATGCTATACTACATGCATATATGGCTGGTCGAAAGGCTCTATGGTTACCGTTTTGCGAAAAGCCAAATTTTCCCTACTTCAAAGGAATAAATTTTATTTAACTATCATGGTGGTTGAAACATTGAGAAGGTACCTCCAACTCAATCCCAATTAAGTATCATTATAACCCAACAGTATTAATTATAAGTATCACGGTGATGAGATTCAAATGATAATCCAGATACTAGATACTCAAGTTGTCCATAACCGGGGACACGGCTAATCATGATCAGTTTGTACACTCTGCAGAGGTTTGTGCACTTTTCCCCACAAGACTCGATCGCCTCCGCTTGATTCTCGCACTGCATGATGTTTGAGAAACGGATGACCGAGACACAGTCTTTCAGAAACAATCACTCTCTACTCTGGATGGACCGGTACACCTACTTTCCCCTACATCTGCTAGTCCACCTCTTCAAGAGATCCTGTAACCTACTCAACTATGCTAGAGCCCATAATATCTTGCGGCTGCACACGGAAGTTTCTAGCATGAATAATCTTATGATCCCTTTGAGCCTGGGTGGCGGACGTTATACATACAGACAACACTGGGTTCTTCAGGTGCCTCAGTCCACCCAGATGTGAGTTTTAGTTGCCACCTTAAGTTGAACCATTATTAACAATCTCACATCTGTCATGAATATCACTCAAACCCAATCCACGTCTACGAGCATAGCATGGCATTAAGAATAGCAACGTAGAAGTAACTCCCAAGGGTTTGATAAGAAAACAGGTAATAGGTACTACCTCAACTACTTCCCAATACCCATAGTTTAATTAGATCCTAATAATGCAGTGTTTGAGGGAATAGATCTAATGCAATAAAAACTGGGTATGAACGGGGTATGATCAAAGTGTTACTTGCCTTGCTGATGATCCGCAATACCTAGCGAGTCGAAGTAATAAGCGGCACACTCCGGGTACTCTATCGCAAACAAACAAGCATACAATCAGTACTCATCTAATGCACAGGTAAAACTCGAATGAAAGATCCAACCAGAAAGTTCAACTTAAGAACTCCGGTTTGCAAAAAGAATCAACTCGAAAGAAGCAACGAAAGTCAAACGGCGAAAGAAAGAAACTCCGTTTGCTAATCTGGATCTAGGTCAAATTTTACTGTAGCAAAAACTTGTTTGAGTAGATTAATCGGAAAGAGAATTTCGAGACGAAACTCTAGGCGCTTGAATCGCCTGATTCCGATTAACGAGCGAAAAGTTAAACAGATTCGAAAATTCGATCAGAAATCGAATCTGAGAAAATAACGAGAAAATCCGACGAAAAAGAAAACGGACGTTCGTTAACAGAGAAAAACCGACGAACGCGTTCGTTAAAACGAACGGTTCGGTGAACGCTCGTGAAATAAGAAAACCAAAAAAAACCGATCTAGGGTTTTTTTTAAAACAAAAGGTTTTTTTTTACAGAAAACCGGCAACAGCAAAACGGCCGGCGGCAGCAGTACCTCGTGGCGGGGCTCGG
>NC_057808.1:55380855-55388708 GCF_018294505.1 Triticum aestivum | reverse complement strand
GGCGGCGTCGTGGCGATGGCGGACTCCAGCGGCGGCGTGCGGGAAGAGGAGAGGCGACGGGGCGGGCCGTCGGCTGGGCTCGGCCCAGTCGGCGCGGCGCGTTTTTTTTTTTTTTAAAGGTTCCGCGGAAAGTATTGCGTAGAAAAATAAATAAAAATCAGAAAACTATGAAATAAATTTTCCCTGTCTAGTTAGAAAATCTAGAATAGGGTGAACATTTTTAAAATCAAAAATAAATATTTTGAAAACATGCATATTTTTAAATGCAATAAAAATTGCAAATAAAATCCAGTTAAATTCCAAATAATGATTTTAACATTTTTCCTCCAGTATTTCAATGTTTTGGAGAAGTCATATTTTCTCCTCTCTTTTATTTAAAATGAAATATTTTTCCGGAGAGAAAAATAATTAAAAATCCCAATCCTCGTTTGAAAAATCAAATAAGAGAATTCGAGAAAATCCCCAACTCTCTCCGAGGGTCCTTGAGTTGCTTAGGATTTATCGAGGATTTGTCAAAAATGCAACAAAACATGATATGCAAATGATGATCTATGTATAACATTCCAAATTGAAAATTTGGGATGTTACAAACCTACCCCCCTTAAGATGAATCTCGCCCTCGAGATTCGGGTTGGCTAGAAAACAGGTGGGAGTGGTTTTTCCGTAGATCTTCCTCTCGCTCCCAGGTGGCCTCATCTTCTGTGTGGTGACTCCACTGTACTTTGCAAAACTTGATAACCTTGCTGCGGGTAACTCGGCTGGCATACTCGAGAATCTTAACTGGCTTCTCCTCATACGTCAAATCACTTTCCAACTGAATCGCTTCCAGTGGCACAGTATCTCTCAGCGGTATCTCAGCCATCTCTGCGTGGCACTTCTTCAACTGCGAAACATGAAATACATCATGAACTTCAGACAATCCTTCGGGCAATTCCAGCTTATAGGCAACTTCTCCCATACGTTCCAACACTCTGTATGGTCCGATAAAACGGGGCGCTAACTTTCCCTTAACTCCAAAGCGCTTCACTCCTCGAAGTGGCGATACTCGAAGATACACTTTGTCTCCGACTTCGTGAACTGTCTCCTTGCGTTTAGAATCAGCATAACTCTTCTGCCTGGACTGGGCTACCTTGAGCCTATCGCGAATCAACTTTACTTTCTGTTCAGACTCCTTAATCAAATCTGGTCCAAACAACTGACGGTCTCCAACTTCGTCCCATAACAACGGTGTTCTACACCTCCTTCCGTACAAAGCTTCGAAAGGGGCCATCTTCAAACTGGTTTGATAACTGTTGTTATACGAAAACTCTGCATATGGCAAATTGTCATCCCAACTAGATCCATAATCCAGCGCACATGCTCTCAACATGTCCTCCAAAATCTGGTTGACTCTCTCGGTCTGTCCATCTGTCTGCAGGTGAAATGCTGTGCTAAATTCCAGCCTGGTTCCCAATGTTTCATGTAGCTGCTTCCAAAACTTCGAGGTAAATTGGGTTCCTCTGTCTGATACAATGGTCCTCGGAACTCCATGCAAACATACTATCCTGGTCATGTATATCTTTGACAACTTAGCACTGGTGTAAGTGGTCTTTACTAGAATGAAATGAGCCACTTTCGTCAAACGGTCGACTACAACCCATATCGAGTCATAGCCTGCACGAGTCCTGGCTAATCCTGTGATAAAATCCATGCCTATTTTATCCCACTTCCATTCAGGTATCGGCAATGGTTGTAGCAATCCTGCTGGCTTCTGATGCTCTGCCTTCACTCTCTGACATACATCACAAACTGCTACAAACTCCGCAATATCCTTCTTCATTCCGGTCCACCAGAAAGTATTCTTCAAATCCAAATACATCTTGGTATTCCCTGGGTGAATCGAGTATGGTGAATCGTGGGCTTCTTGCAAAATCAACTTCCTGATCTCCGGATCATCTGGCACATATACACGGTCCTCGAACCATAAGGTATCGTGCTCATCCTCACGAAATCCCTTGGCTTTTCCTTTGCTCATCTTCTCCTTTATCTCTTCAATCTCCTTGTCTGTTTTCTGAGCTTCTCTGATCTTTTCCATCAAGGTAGACTGAATCTCCAATGTCGCTAAATAGCCTCTAGCGACTATCTCCAAGCATAGCTCACGTAGGTCCTCGGCTAACTTCTGAGGTAACTCTCCTGTCATGAGGGTGTTGACATGACTCTTGCGGCTCAACGCGTCTGCTACTATGTTAGCCTTTCTGGGGTGATAATGCAATCTCATATCATAGTCTTTGATGAGCTCCAACCATCTTCTCTGTCTGAGGTTTAACTCCTTCTGCGTGAAAATGTACTTCAAACTCCTGTGATCCGTGTACACTTCACAATGGTTTCCAATGAGAAAATGTCTCCATGTCTTCAATGCATGCACCACGGCTGCAAATTCCAAATCATGCGTAGCATAATTCTTCTCATGGGGTTTAAGTAGTCGTGAAGCATACGAAACAACTCGTCCTTCCTGCATAAGCACTGCTCCAAGTCCTCGACGAGAAGCGTCGCAATAAACTTCATAGTCCTCGCGTTGATCTGGCAGAATCAACACTGGTGATGTAACCAATCGTTTCTTCAACTCTTGGAAACTAGCTTCACATTCCTCAGTCCAATTGAATTTGGTGTCCTTCTTCAATAGCTCAGTCATGGGCTTAGCAATCTTTGAGAAATTCTCGATGAATCTCCGGTAGTATCCTGCAAGTCCAAGAAAACTCCGGATTTCTCCAACTGTCGTGGGCGATTACCAACTTGTCACTGTGTCAACCTTGGCAGGGTCTACTGCTATTCCTTCTCCAGAAATAACATGTCCAAGGAATCCAACTTCCTTCAACCAAAATTCACACTTGCTGAACTTGGCATATAACTGATGCTCTCTGAGCTTCTCAAGTACCAATCGTAAATGCTCCTCATGCTCTTCTTCATCCTTGGAAAAGATTAAAATATCATCAATGAACACCACGACGAACTTATCCAAAAACTCCATAAACACTTTGTTCATCAGGTTCATGAAATAGGCCGGTGCGTTAGTCAGTCCAAATGACATAACGGTATACTCATACAATCCATATCTGGTGGTAAATGCCGTCTTAGGTATATCCTGCTCTCGAATCTTTAACTGATGGTACCCTGATCGTAGATCGATCTTGGAAAATACTTTAGCTCCTTGCAGGCGGTCAAACAAATCATTGATCATCGGCAGTGGGTACTTATTTTTTATGGTCACTTCATTCAATCCTCGGTAATCAACAACCATCCTTAGTGATCCATCTTTCTTCTCTACTAGAAGTACTGGTGATCCCCAAGGTGACGAACTTGGGCGAATATAGCCTTTATCCAGTAACTCCTTGACCTGCTTCTTAATTTCCTCCAAATCCTTTGCGGGCATCCTGTACGGTCTCTTAGATATTGGCCCTGTGCCTGGCAAAAGTTCAATCAAGAACTCAATGTCTCTATCTGGTGGCATGCCTGGCAACTCTTCTGGAAATACATCCGGATAGTCCTTCACCACTGGTACTTCCTCCTGTACAACTCCTGATAAGGAATTCACTTGAGTCTTCTTCGGCATATGCCTGGATACATACTTGATCCTTTTTCCTTCCGGGGTGGTAAGCAAAATAGTCTTGCTGGCACAATCGATGTTTCCTCCATACAACGATAGCCAATCCATTCCCAAAATCACATCCAAGCCTTGCGATTCCAAAACAATGAGGTCTGTGGGGAAAACATGCCTTCCAATGGCCAACGGTATCTGAAAACATCCTTGGGTGGCCATATACTCTGCTCCTGGCGAGGTTACTAACATGGGGCTTTTGAGAACTTGGGTGGACATCTTAAACTTGTTTACGAATCCCCTTGATATGTATGAATGCGATGCACCAGTATCGAAAAGAACAGTTGCAGTAAATGACTTAACCAAAAACTTACCTATTACTGCATCAGGCTGAGCTTCAATCTCCTCCACGCTCACGTGGTTCACATGTCCTTTGTTGAACGGGTTCGGCTTCTTCCCAGAGCTTCCATTGCCATTTCCATTTTGGGCTTCGGGACAATGAGTTGCATAATGTCCCGTCTTCTGGCACTTGAAACAAGTAATGTGACTTAGGTCTCTCTTGGTTGGGGTAGATGGGTTGGTGCGGTTCTGTCCGTTTCCTCCTCTTCCCATTACCATTTTTGGCGCCATTATGGTTGTGCGAACTACCTCCTCCATGGGTATGCTGAAACTGTCCTCCCGGCTTCGGGGTAAATCGTGGCTTCTGCTGGGCTCCAGAATTATACTTCCCTTGTCCATACTTCCTCTTGCGGTTTTCAATCTGCTGTTGCTTCCCTTCAATCATGAGAGCTCTATCTACCAGCTCCTGGTAGTTGTTGAAGGTTGCTACCATCAACTGCATACTCAGTTCATCGTTCAGCCCTTCCAAAAATTTCTCCTGCTTGGCAGCATCTGTAGCAACGTCATCTGGTGCATAACGTGCTAACTTACTGAAATCTTCCACATACTGGCCTATGGTGCGTTCTCCTTGGCGTAGGTTGCGAAACTCACGCTTCTTCATAGCCATAGCTCCTGCTGAAACATGAGCTGTACAGAAAGCTTGCTGAAACTGGTCCCATGTGACAGTGTCAATAGGGTGCGTGGCTGTATAATTCTCCCACCATGATGTTGCGGGTCCATCAAGCTGATATGCGGCAAAAAGCACTCTTTCCGCATCTGTGCATCCTGCAGTGGTCAACTCCCTTCCAACTTTGCGGAGCCAATCATCTGCTACAATCGGCTCGGTGCTACTGGAAAACACCGGCGGGTTTAGCCTTAAGAAACGGGCTAAGTGGTCGACAGGTGGTGGAGGTGGGTTGTTGTTGTTGTTGCCTTGGTTCTGAACTAACACTTGCATCAAGACATTCTGTTGCTGAATCAACTGGGTGATCTCTGGCGGGAAAAAAAATCCGGTGTCGCGTCTCGGAGGCATCTGATAGGTTTAGAAAATATGAGAATTAAGAATAGAATGAGGTCTAGAGAGAAAACACTACCCATATGCTCATGAGACAAATTCAATCAATATCAATCCAAACAAGGCAAAACAATCGATCTATCTAGCGTTACAAAGTGCTTGAACTATACTACTAAATGGGGGAAAACTACTACTGATATGGTAGTCTACTAAAAATTCTGATCCGTTGAAGACTCCATGATGTCTGCTCCAGCTTCATCAATCCATTCGTCTTCACTTGGTTCCGAGTCGGTGTCGTCGATGATGATGTAGTTATCCGGTCAAGTGCATTCGTCGACTCCTGCTTTTGGCACTGGATTTCCCACGGATGCTCCAATCTTATTCTCCAGGTCGTCAATCTTCCCGACTAGTGCGTTGATTTCCTCCAAATAATCTTCGCGTGTAGTCTTGAGTTCTTCTTGGAGCTCCTTGATCTTCGTGAATGCCTTCTTCTGTGCTTCCTTGTCCGTGCACATCTGATTCTCCTGGCGTCGAATATGTTGGTTCTGCTCCTGGATGAAAGCTGCAATTGATCCATCCTTCTTGGTCTTGATCATCTCCCATTGCGCGTCTCGACATCCACAAATCTGATAAATTGTATCCTTAAGCTCCTGGTGATAGACTTCTCCAATGCGTCCCATGGCTATATGTGCGGCCATGCTCTTCCCTAAACTCCAAGTTGGTGCTTCGAAAACCAATCTCATGGCACTAAACATCCTTCCTGGAATGATAACTTGAATCTTCCAGCTCTCCTCTTTAGGTAAGGTGGCGTTGTAGGTTCCGGTGACGCTTGGTATTCCTATGTTCAAGTACTTGGTGACTTCCTTCAAGTGTCGTCCAAACGGTGTATCTTCATCTGGTTGCATGAACTTGCTCCTTGCATTCGCCATTCCTAAAAGAGTAGAATGTGGAGAGGGGTCAGAAATGAGAAGAGAGAAGTTTTCTAGGGCTTAAGCTTAATGGTCGTGTCCTATAGTCAGCGTGTGCTCTGATACCAACTTTGTAGCGACCAGACCTCAAATGGCCTGTGCTGCTGTGCACCAGTGTCATCCCTGGATCAGTAATGCTGACACGCACAGTACAAATGGAGGATTTATAACAGAGTAGCAATCACACACTTATTACATCGAATATCTCCGAAGAGATTAAGTATTAACATGGCTTAAGGCCATCTAATAACGATAACAGCGGAAGACTTGGAAGATAAGTGAGTCCATCAACTCCAGCGGCATCACTGAGTATAAGACCACGACCTAAGGCATCTTACTCGTCGTCTGAAAAGTCTGCAACATGAAACGTTGCAGCCCGAAAACGGGTCCGCACATAGAATATGCTGGCAAAGTAACACATAGAGAAACAATGAACAATGCTAATGCTATACTACATGCATATATGGCTGGTCGAAAGGCTCTATGGTTACCGTTTTGCGAAAAGCCAAATTTTCCCTACTTCAAAGGAATAAATTTTATTTAACTATCATGGTGGTTGAAACATTGAGAAGGTACCTCCAACTCAATCCCAATTAAGTATCATTATAACCCAACAATATTAATTATAAGTATCACGGTGATGAGATTCAAATGATAATCCAGATACTAGATACTCAAGTTGTCCATAACCGGGGACACGGCTAATCATGATCAGTTTGTACACTCTGCAGAGGTTTGTGCACTTTTCCCCACAAGACTCGATCGCCTCCGCTTGATTCTCGCACTGCATGATGTTTGAGAAACAGATGACCGAGACACAGTCTTTCAGAAACAATCACTCTCTACTCTGGATGGACCGGTACACCTACTTTCCCCTACATCTGCTAGTCCACCTCTTCAAGAGATCCTGTAACCTACTCAACTATGCTAGAGCCCATAATAGCTTGCGGCTGCACACGGAAGTTTCTAGTATGAATAATCTTATGATCCCTTTGAGCCTGGGTGGCGGACCTTATACATACAGACAACACTGGGTTCTTCAGGTGCCTCAATCCACCCAGATGTGAGTTTTAGTTGCCACCTTAAGTTGAACCATTATTAACAATCTCACATCTGTCATGAATATCACTCAAACCCAATCCACGTCTACGAGCATAGCATGGCATTAAGAATAGCAACGTAGAAGTAACTCCCAACGGTTTGATAAGAAAACAGGTAATAGGTACTACCTCAACTACTTCCCAATACCCATAGTTTAATTAGATCCTAATAATGCAATGTTTGAGGGAATAGATCTAATGCAATAAAAACTGGGTATGAACGGGGTATGATCAAAGTGTTACTTGCCTTGCTGATGATCCGCAATACCTAGCGAGTCGAAGTAATAAGCGGCACACTCCGGGTACTCTATCGCAAACAAACAAGCATACAATCAGTACTCATCTAATGCACAGGTAAAACTCGAATGAAAGATCCAACCAGAAAGTTCAACTTAAGAACTCCGGTTTGCAAAAAGAATCAACTCGAAAGAAGCAACGAAAGTCAAACGGCGAAAGAAAGAAACTTCGTTTGCTAATCTGGATCTAGGTCAAATTTTACTGTAGCAAAAACTTGTTTGAGTAGATTAATCGGAAAGAGAATTTCGAGACGAAACTCTAGGCGCTTGAATCGCCTGATTCCGATAAACGAGCGAAAAGTTAAACAGATTCGAAAATTCAATCAGAAATCGAATCTGAGAAAATAACGAGAAAATCCGACGAAAAAGAAAACGGACGAACGGTTAAATAACGGACGTTCGTTAACAGAGAAAAACCGACGAACGCGTTCGTTAAAACGAACGGTTCGGTGAACGCTCGTGAAATAAGGAAACCAAAAAAAAACCGATCTAGGGTTTTTTTTAAAACAAAAGGTTTTTTTT